>NW_012267279.1:7997634-8019333 GCF_000151885.1 Dipodomys ordii | reverse complement strand
GAGGCTGCAATGCTTGGTAAGAAATGTACGCATTATCCTGCCCATGCAATTGTAACCCCTCTGTACAGTATGTTCACAAATAAAATAAAATAAAATTAAAAAAATTTTCCTTCTTCATCCCATCTTAATCTTAATTAAATCTTTCTAACTGTAATGCTAGATACTTTATACAAATTAATGTTTATCTCTTTCTTATACCTGAGAATTTCTCCAAGTTCCTAAAGGTAACTGGCGATATAAAGCACATAGATTCCATGGACATTAGGTCAAGGCTCATTATAAATTGGTTTGTCCTGGTAATTCTGCACCTTGTTCCTTGTAAATTGTTGAAAATTGTTGCCAACTCTAAAAGGGAAGAAGAAATTAAATCAGAGGCTGCTTGTTTTCAAAGCAGAGCTCCCAGACATTGTCCACCTCTGGTCTCACATCTCATATCTAGTCTTTTCTTTTAAATTATTATTTTTAAGTAGTTGCACGAAGCAGTAGCCATTCACTAAAGTAGTTTATGAATACAATGTATCTTGACCCATGTCATCCCTTTGAGGTAGATGAACCAACAAACAAGACAGAGATGAAAAGCTGTAGAGTGGAGGTCCAATTCAGTTATAAGAAAGGATTTAGCATTCAGGAGGAGATTCTAGGATTATGTGCTTACCCGCCTATATGTTTAGAATGAGTATTTTGCAATATTTTTAAAGGGTGGAATAGAAATCTCCAGTATGCATAGAGCAGATAAGCAAGGAATATTTGTAGAGTGACCAAGTGGTGAATTTTTATTACTAATGAACTGTGTTGATATCAGGAGCTCAGTTCTGATACCAGAGTTTGCTAGGGTGTGTGTATGTCATGATCTTTCTGATGTCATCATTGAGAAAAGAAATTTCCATATCTTAAAACCAATATAAAGGATAGAAGGCATATTGGATTGCTTCAGTTGCTCTAGCACCTTCTTCCCTGCAGACAAAATGAAAATCCTTGTGAGTATTTGTGTTTCTTGATTCTCTTGTGGTGGATTCTCTTGCAGTGAATGCTCATGTCTAGTATATCATGGATTTTAGAGGCCTTTAGCAAATACTATGCATATTTTTAAGCTTTGTGTGCTTAGCAGGAATAGAGCTGAATATTAAGTTGGATATTTGTGTCAGTTTGTTTTTTTGAGATTCTTGCTAAGAGAATATAAAGAAAAAAATTTGGAAGTAGAAAATTTTTATTTGAAAAATAATTTCTTTTAGGCATTTTAGGACAATTGTGTTTCTTATCTCCAACTGAATTACAGTAATTGAAAAAATAGTATTAGTAGTAGTAATAACAGCAGCTGTAGTTTTCCAAATACATTCTAAGTCCTAAGCTAAGAATTTCACATGGATAATATCATTTGTTTATTGCATTCATCTTAAAAGCCAAGTAGCCTTATCTTCATTATATATTAGGAGAGTGAGGCACAGAAGAATGTGATTTTTCCCACCTTGTGATTTAGGATGCAAATTATCTAGGTTAGGCCCTACTTATCAGAGCAATCAAGCAAGCAGAGAGTCATCATAATGTCACAACGTCATCATGTTAAAATTCTTTCTAAGGCTGCCTTACCCTTCCATCTGGTTCTAGCCTCCATGGTTACGAACTGCCTTGCCCATGAAGAGTAGACTATGCTATGATCTAGAATGCAGTCTCTTCCCTCAGTTTCTGCCTTTTGTTGTTATTCACCTGCTAAGAGAGAAAGCAAAAATCTTAGGAGATCTCTTAATTTTCCAAGAGAAGACTCAAACCTAAAGTACAAACTTATAACCACAATGTGTTGTTAATTGTGGTGTTGGGTGGGAAATTATTTGGGTAGCAAACTGTTTCTGGTCATCTATGGAAATGGTTAGTCCATCATCCTGTTCAAACTCTTATTCTTATTGAGTAAATATATGGGAATATCAGCAGTTCCTAGAGCTGGCATAGGGTAGAGAAGACATGTCCCTGCATAAGTAACCATGCTGGATAATTACAAACAGGACTTAATTAGATGCTCCTAACCCCATGCACCAGAACAGAAACTTTAGGAGAAGAACACAAAGGAAGGTAGAAATATCTCATTGACAGTTCTTAAAAATATCTGTCCTTCTCACAACCCCCCTCCATCAGTAGCTAGCAATGATAGAGCAGTTTAGTACAATATTCAGAAGAGAGATTACCAAACCAGTGTCACTCTCACAGCAAAATATCCAAAGTACCTGCATTTCAACTCACAGCCTATAAGCCCAGCACATCTAGACAGCATCACTTAGCAATGGGTTGTAGCAGAACATGGAGGGTTTTCTTGATGTTAGTCTCCAAAGTCAACCATGCTCTCCAGAATCCTACTTTCATAGTTTCTCTTAAAGACTCCTTGTGTCTGTCTCCCTCATAAGTCTTTTAAATGTTTTACTCTCTGTCTTCAGGAATTAAAAACTGAATTTCCAAACAGAACACATAACAGTCACTATAATCTAAAGCTACCATGAATCACACCATTGTATTTCAACTGTAAAATGAATACTTTCTCTCACCTCATCTGTCCCAAGCTTTCCTCTTATCTTTTTTTTGGGGGGAGGGGTGGGGGTCGATCAGAGGGCCTGGGTGCTGTCCCCAAGCTCTTCAGCTCAAGGCAAGTGCTCTACCATTTGAGCCACAGCGCTGCTTCCGGTTTTCTGGTGGTTAATTGGAGATGAGAGTCTCATGGACTTTCCTGGGCTGGCTTTGAACCATGATCCTCAGATCTCAGCCTCCTGAGTAGCTAGGATTATGCAAGCCACCTGTGCCAGGCAAAGCTTTCCTCTTATCTAGTTGGTGAAGATGTGGAAGAGTTAGAAAATGGTGGCAGAGGGAAAACCACATGTCTGACTGATGGCATGAACTCAAAAATGTCTGTTAAGCGAGTGACTGTGTGCATTTTCCATGTGGATCCTCCATAGCCACTCACGAGTGTCCCTAGGCTTCCAGTGCCCCCTACTGTTCCTGCCTTCAGTGACTATCCCCTAGGGAATGGATGTGGCTGGTCTGTTTTTCAGGTGGCATTTCTGGCGGTGCTGACCATCTCTGGGCTACAGTCTCATGGATATGAGGTGAGCTGTTTCCTTTGAGATGTTGGGAGAGGAAAAGGGAGATGAAGGGAGATGAAAATAATCTGAAAGGCTATAAAGAGTCCATAAATGTGTGGAATTCCACAAATCACCAACAATGGAAATGATGGGGTTGTTATTTCTCTCCAACTGTGACACCTTCACCTATGGAACCCATGGCTTTACAGGGTGTTGAATCTGATTTCTCTCTTGATGTCCTGCTTCTTTAGATAGCATCATGGACTGGGTGGAAAAAGCTTTGTACTGAGATCCCAATGGAAAAGTGAGCCTTCAATATAGCTGATAGCAAGTAGAATGTCTTATTTTGCTGGGAAGGCTGCCTTTCAATGTATGTAGTTTATGAAAAATTCATATCTTTGTTGTCAATTCTAGGTTTATAATGTCTTCAGCCCAAGCAACAGTGGGGGCAACATTCAAGAGACAGTGACAATTGACAACCAAGAAAATACTGCCACTGTTGATATCCATGCAGGATCCTGCTCTTCTACCACAATTTTTGACTATAAACACGTAAGCAGCTAAGGGATTATTTTATACTTTTCAAGACAGCTTTATTAAAAAGCAAAGAGGGGCTGGGGGTTTAGCCCAGCGGAAGGGCGCCCGCCTGGTGCACGCAAGGCCCTGGTTAAAAAAAAAAAGCAAAGAAATAATTATTTACCATATATTTAAATTCTAAGATCTTTACAATTAAAAAAAAACACTTTCCTCACTTCTGCTTTTCAAAACTTCTAAGTAACCAAGGGATTGATTAACACAACTATATCTAAGGGGAAAAAAGATAAGAAAAAAATTTATTTGTATGATCTTTTGGGGTAGAAATTGGAAAGGTGATGAGATTGTCCCATTACAGACCCTGAAAGTAAGTAGTAAAATGACCAAAGCAATGGCCATCATATAGATTCTGAAAAAATGTGTTGGCTGAATGAATGAATAAATAAATATGAGTTTCTAATATGAAACTGTGCAGAAAAAGATTGCAAAATAGCAGAAATCCAAAGAACATATATATCATATATCCACACACATTAATTCTGTATACATGATAGTTTTGTACTTCTTTCTAAGAAGGCATTTCTAAAATTTAGTAACCAAAAGGTTTCTTTTATTGGTCATGGGGCTTGAAGTTAGGGCCTGGGTGCTTTCCCTGAGCTCTTTTTGCTCAAGGCTAGTGCTCTACCATGTTGAGCTACAGCACTACTTCCAAGTATTAACCAAAAGTTTAAGAAACCTGTCCTTCATTCACTTCTTATTTGTGGCAGGGCGCCAGTACCATTATGGATACTAGTATGCTGTTGCTTATCTTACTCAATGCTTAAACTTGATTATCTTCTCCCTCTTCCTTTTTTTCCCTAGTAAAATCTTCACAGGCTATCTCCCACTAGTGTTGGAAGTTCCTTAGCACATTTTAAAAAAGTGAATTTCTGAAAGATACAGTTTAAAAGGAAATGGTAGTAAAATTATTTTAAGCATTTGGCCTAGAAATTCCAAGAAGTAGCATAAAAAATCAAATGGTAATGATTTGGATTAAGTCGCTTTTAACCTTCTTTTCAGACTTTTTTTTCAGAACTGGAAATTTATGAAAATTGAAAAATAGGAGCTAGAAAGATTTCTGTTAGGTACAACCTTAAAGGGCATATAATTATTTGAAACTCTGCATAGAATATTTTTATTCAAAATGAAACTTTAGTGGACAGAGTTAAACCCTCACCCTCCCTCCATTCCTCTTCTAATCCCAGCTTTCTCCAGCACATCCCTCTCCAGCCTGCTTGCGTTTGCAGTGGGGAATGGATAGAGTAAAAGATGGGGAGAAGATAGTAAAGAAAGGAGAACAGATGAAGCATGCATGTTTGGGTTGAGGGTACAATAGGTATAGAGTTCTAGAGAGTTCTAGAGAATTCCAGAGTTAGTACCAGCCAACAGAATTTTCTGCCAGGTGCAATTGTTCTATATCTGTGCTTTCTAATAGGGGAGTGCTGAGCCACTTGCAGTTACTGAGCACTGGGAATGTCTGATGAGATATTCTTATAGTTTTATTTTATTTATCTTACATTATTATAATATTTTTATGGAATTGAATTGAAGTTTAAATAACCATACAATGACTAGTTCATAAGATATACAGCACAGTTCTAAGGAAGGTTTCATTTCCCAAGGCTGCCACATTGGCTCCGGTGGAAGAGGGCCTGTTGATCAAGCATGAGTTTCTGAATTCAAGCTCTAGTACTTCCAAGCAAATATTCATTTCTCAATTTCAGATGAGGCTGAATAAAGTCACTTGAAAGAGACAGCTGCCATACCTTTCAAACTCTCAACTTCAGATCTTGATTCTGTAGCATTAAGTGTAGGTATAAATTGGCACAATCTCAAATGAGGCTGAAAGGTTAAGTCAACATATGAGAATACCATATCAAAGATGAGTGGACAGAGCTGATTGGAGATTGAAAAACAATGACACTCATTTGCTGCACAAGGTTCAGGTATCATTACTTTCAGAACCCAGGAACTGCAGAGGGCTAGTAACTGTGCTTTTGCTTCCTCAGGGCTACATCGCCTCCAGGGTGCTCTCCCGAAGAGCCTGCTACATCCTAAAGATGGACCATAAAGCCATCCCTGCTCTGGACAAACTCCAACGGTACATCTATGAGAAGCAGGTAATTTGGAGTCAGAGCTAAGCAATATGGGTGACTGTGGAGAAATGAAGGAGAAAGAACCTGTTATGATTTGCCATGGATCATGTACTCACATCATTAAAGGATTCATCTGTTTGTTTTTTTTTCTGTCTACCCATCTATCTATGAAAGAGGAGGATGATATCCCAGCTGGATTTTCATCCTTACACCCTTAAATCTTTGAGCTTGCCATACATTCTAGAAATGGGAGTAAATGTATAATATTCAATGATATGATGATGGAAAGAGAAATCATACAGTTGTGTGAACAATTGAACATGAACACTGCACAGGGGCTAGACATCTGGGGTTTAGCCTCCTCCCAACTTTGCATCTGTGTCTCCTTTAGAGGTGGACTTTGGGCTTCATTGCCAATAGCAGTAAAATAACACTGGCACATAACAGAATTCATCCACAGACAGAGAGGTCAGAAAGAGGGTGACTTGGCTGTCTTCTATCTAGTAATTTGAGGAGAAAAACCTTCACAACTTAAAACAAGATCTGTTAGAGTTACCAATTTATCTCATGCTGTGTTTTGTTATGCTGGAATAGATGATGAAAACCATTACCTCCAGCGAGTACACTTGGGTCAAGTACAACCCACTGCAATCTCTGATCGCCAAGGTGGACTGGTTCTTGTTTGGGTCGCCCATTAAGCAACTCTGTGAACACATCCCCTTGTATGAGGGGAAATTGGTTGAAAAATCACGTGAGTACTAATAAATCATTCCTCTTACAGATGTTTTCTGAAAGCTCCTATGTAACCAGAACTTTGCCAGGTGCTATGTGAAACACACAAAAAGTCAAAATATGACTCAGTGTAGATGACTGGAGGAGTTAAGTACCTATTAAGTATGGTGATTGTGTTCATTGTTAGGAATACCAAAATGACTAAAAGTCTGCCTCCTTGGGACACATAGTCTAATGGAAAAGTTGATGGAATAGCAAAATATTCTTTGTATCAAGGAAGAGGAAAAAAATTTTTTTCTGAGCCCTTAGAATAGCATCTGTTGAAGATACACTAAGAAAGGCTCTTAGAATCTAGGACCAGAATAGTGCAGGCAAGAATAAGCAAAATATACTGCAAGAGAAGAAAAGTCTTGATTCTTCCAGGTAACATAGTGGACTGGAGTCATTACTGAATATTACGAAGTGTTTAAATGTAGAAGAGTAGCCAGGTTCAACAGACGATGATGGAACCCTCCAGCATAGTTAAACGTAGATGAAGAGAAAAAGATTAGTATTCATTGTATTTCTGCTACCCACAAATTAAAGTAAGTGATCATGATCACTTATAAAGGCACAAAGCTATGCCACCTAAACGGAATATCATACCATCAACCAGGATTTAGCCAATACTTCCAGGAATTTGTCAATCTTGTTTAATATATTATGATTCATGGCAATGCAGATATAACTAAAATCTTTGGTAATGTCAATATATTTTAAAAAGCATTGGTTTGTTGTCCCCTAATATATTTTTAAGCCTTTCTTGAAAACCTTTTCTCCTTTCCAGATAACACCGGTGCTGGAGTTTGTGCAAAGGCTGGGCTGCTGGGCATCTTTGGAATTTCCATCTGTGCAGGTGCTCATGTTTAGGTGATTAGCTTACCATTTCCATCAGTTCAGAGAGATATGCCTCTGGTTTCTATTCAGATGCCAAATTAAATTTTTTCTCAGTATCCCACCTAATTATGAGACTCAATAATAAAGCATACAGACTATATTTACAGAGATATGTGAGTGGTTTTGTTCTTTTTTAAAGCAACAAGGGGAAGCCAAGGAATGTTTATGTTGATGTATAGAACACAATCACCAGCATTTCAAATAAGGTGCATAATGTATGAAAATTCTGTTAATGTAGCTGAGTCACCCGCAGATGAACTATCTGGGCCTGGGTCTCCATCTCTGGCTGCATTTTCCTACCAAATCTGCTTCCCATTTCTCTGTCCCAATGCACTGGGCAGCCTGGGTGCAGCAGGGGTTCAGGTGAGGACTTTGACTGGCAAGAAGGAAGGAAATGCATATCCTTAAAGCAAACAAACAACCTGACTGCCCAAATGAAAGCAATTCTCCCCTGTAACAAAGCCTTCAGCTTTTAAGGCCATTCACAGCTTTTTACACAATGACATTTAACTCTCCAAAGAAGTAGACTCCACCTAACTAAACACTACTAAGACCTGTGTTGACCTTGAGCAAACAGGGAAGGAGGGAGGAATATATCTAACATCTAGGAATGATGCCTAGCTGAAAATTTTAATATGAATGGCAACCTAACTGAGGATTTAAGTAAACAGACAACAGAAAAGCAACTTCCAAGTTCAAAAAATAACTGTGCCATGTGGGGAATTTTCCAGATTAAATCATGGGGTCTCAATAGAGTCTGGCTAGCTGCCTTCAAGTTCAGAACAAAGGCATATTTTATTTTATTAATTTATTTTGTAGTTGGTTGTGTGTGGCTCGAACTCAGGGCATTTGTGCTTTCCCTGAGTCTCTTTATGCTCCAGCTTAGTACTTTAACACTTGGGCTGCAGTACCACTTCCAATTTTTGAGCCAGCCAGGGCTGGCTTCAAACTGGGATCCTCAGATCTCAGCCTTCTGAATAGCTAGGATTATAGGCATCAGCCACCGGTGCCTAGCCAGTCATATTTTAACAAGAAGTCCTGTATGCCATCAACTACTTTGATTCTAAATACTATTCATCAATATCTTTTTGTGTGTTTGTTTGGTTTGGCAGTACTGGGGTTTGAACTCATGGTTTCATACTTGTTAGACAGGTGCTGAGTCATACCTCCAAACCTTTTTTACACTGGTTATTTTTGAGATAGGGTCTCACTTTTTTCCCTCAGCCATATACCTGAAAGACCTTATTCCTATTTAAGGTTTTCCACTGTTGCTAAGATGGCAGGCTCATGCTACTGTGTCCAGTTACTCGTTGAGAAAAGATGTTGCATATGTTCAGGCTGGAATTGTGTTCCTCTCAATATAATAGCTAGTATGACAGTGTGACCTATCAATATCCAGCTTCTGTTCTAATACTTCTTGATAGGCATCCATGAGAATAGTTTTAAGTGTTTATTGTGTCCCCAGCATCAGGACAGATATACTGAGGAAAGAAGTTGAAAGCAAAGCTAGTACAAAGCTAAAAGTTATTTTCGGTTGAGTGTGATCTTGCATACCTTCTAATTCTAGCTACTTGGGAGGTACATAGGAGATAAGAGGATCATGGTTCCAGGCCACCCAGGAAAAAAGTTACAGTGATCTTATCTCAGAAAACGAAGTGGGCATGGAAGTTCACATCTTTCATACTGGCTATTGGTATGGGGTGGCAGCGGTGGGAGGATCATTGTCTAAGTCAGCTTGGGAAAAGAATAAAGGAAAAGGCACTGGAGGTATGATTTAAATGGTAGAATGCTTGCCAAGCTATCATGAGGCCTTCAGTTCATTCTCTAGTTCCTTCCCCCCCCCAAAAAAAAGTAGTGTGGAAGTGAGGCATTTATAGAAGACATTTTATAACAACAGTGAATAATATATAATAAAGTGACAAGCAAATGGTAGTATATTGTAACTGGGACCTTGTTGTTTGCAAGTGTTGGAATCCAAATTAAACTTACTGAGGCTGACAAGGGTTTACTGTCTCATGTAACTAGTTACAAATCAAAAGGGATGTTCTGCTTCGTGTAGCTGGAACCAGATGCTTGATGGTGACTAGACTCTATTTTCCCATATCTCAGCTCTCTTGTCTACCTGTCAGCCTCAGCATCTTACAGAAGTTCTTCTCTAAGAGGCAAGTGCCAACACACTGTCAACCCCAAGGTCTTGCCCCCCAGCTTCATCACAAGAAAGAAAGATTCCTCTCAGCTCCTATTTCAAGTTAAGTTTAACCTAACAAGTCCCTAGGAATGACCCTATGGCTCACATGAGTCATCTTCTGACTGCTTTGTCAAGGGTAGAAGAGTTGAGGTGGGGAAACAGTAAGGGCTGTTAAAGCTAGTGGTGTATCAAAGCAGCTTGGGATTGGCACAAGAAGAGACCTCAGAACCAATGGAATAGAATTGAAAACCCAGAAATGAACCTAAAAACCTATAGCCATCTAATCTTCAATAAGGGAGCTAAAATAATTGAATGGAAGAAAGACAGCCTCTTCAGTAAACGGTGCTGGCAAAATTGGTTAATCACTTGTAGAAAACTAAAGCTAGATCCTTATCTATAACCCTGCACCAGAATCAACTCCAAATGGATCAAAGACCTCGGAGTCAAAGCTGACACTCTGAAAACATTACAGGACAGAATAGGAGAAACCCTAGGTCTCCTTGGCACAGGCCAAAATTTTCTTTTCTTTTTTTTTCTTTTGTAGTTGCTTTTTTCCCCCGAAATTTTCTTAATAAAGACCCAGAAACATAACAAATCAAAAAAAAGTTGGACAAATGGGATTGCATGAAGCTGCAGAACTTCTGCATGGCAAAGGACATAGCTAGCAAGATCAACAGAAAGCCCATGGACTGGTAGCTCTTCACTAGACATACAACAGACAAGGATCTCATATCTAAAATATACCTGGAACTCAAAAAATTAAAGCCCCCAACAACAAATCCTCAAAGAAACAACTGCCCAATAAATAAGTGGGCTAACGACTTAAAGAGAAACTTCTCTGAAGAGGAAATAAGAATGGCCAACAGACACATGAAGAAATGCTCAACCTCTCTAGCATAAAAGAAATGCAAATCAAAACAACATTGAGATATCACCTTATCCCAGTTAGAATGGCTATAATCAAGAACTCTAATAATAACAGATACTGGAGGGGATGTGGACAGAAGGGAACCCTACTGCATTGTTGGTGGGAATGTAAACTTGTTCAACCACTTTGGAAAGTAGTATGGAGGTTCCTCAAAAGACTCCACATAGAGTTCCCCTATGACCCAGCAATCCCACTTTTGGGTATTTACCCAAATGATCACAAACAAGGCCATACTAAAACTACCAGCCCAACTACTGCAGCATTGTTTACCATAGCTAAGCTATGGAACCAACCCAGATGCCCCTCAATAGATGAATGGATCAAGAAAATGTGGTTATATACACAATAGAATTCTATGCCTCCATCAGAAAGAATGACATTGCCCCACTTGTTAGGAAATGGAAAGACTTGGAAAAAATTATATTAAGTAAAGCAAGCAGGCCCAAAGAAACATAGGTCCCATGGTTTCCCTTATTTGCAATAACTAGTATATGTCTGAGACAAGCAGAAATGGTCAGATAAGATGATGTTAAGCAAAATGAACCCCAAGATAAGGACACAAGTGGTTTTTTTCTTACTTGCTATTGCTTCTAACGTATTTATAAGGTATCATGTGATTTTTTGATGCTTTATTTGTCCCTCCCCTGGGGTATAACCTCTGTTTTCACTGTATTTGATGTTAGTATAATTTGGGGAGAGGAAGGGAAAAAACAAATTGTTTAAATGGGGATACAGGTAGACCCATTGCAACAATGAGATGTACAAGACGCTATGTCGAAAAACAAACTTTACAATTTAGGTGGGGTAGGGAGGAGTGTAGTTGTGGAGATGGGAGGAAGGGATGGTAGGGGAAAAACAAAGGAGGAGACAACAATGCTTGGTAAGAAATGTACTCATTGCCTTGCTCATGTAACTCTAACCCCTCCTCTATATAGTATTCTCACAATGAAAAACTTATTTAAAAAAAGACTAGTGATGTGCTTTGATATTTACTACTTGGAGATGTATTATCCTTATTGATTTTTATACTTTTTTTAATAATATTTGTTCCATTTTGGAAACAGAACTCTGAACTACCTTTTTTTTCTCAGTCAACCTATCCATGCTGTTGTTTAGGCTGAATACCATAGGAATGTTAAGCGAAATATATCAGACAGGTGCCTAAAAAGACCATGTCCAAATGGAAGACACACGAGGCCAGGCTTCCACCTCCCTTACATTTTCTTGTCATTAGACATTTCTTTTTTTTTTCTTTTAACATTTTTTTAAATTGTGAAAATACCGTACAAATCTTTCTTAAGGGTGAGGAAAGTAAATATCAATTATGTCATCCCACTGGATGCTCAGGTCCTGTCCTGGATTGTCAGCAACCCATTTGAGCTGCTAGAATATCTCTGGTCATGTTACTAAGCTGGCTGGAGAGATCAGCCCTGTTTTGGAGGAGTCTGCCTATAAACCATTCCTTATAGATATGTGCCTGTACAAGGCCAGAGCTAACTCAGTGAGCATACATGTCCTAGGACCCCACTTTGCACTGGTTGCCTCCATTTTTCTCAGTTCTACGGCCTTTGCCATTCATTCTTAGCAGCTCCCATTCCTGCACTTTCATTCAGAAATTCAGACCTAGAAGGACTGAGTGTTACTTGATACTTACTGATTGGCTCTGCTTGGCCTACTGCTCTGCTACTTCTTCTACCTGGTAGATGCTATCCTCAGATTCCCCTCACCTCTCAGAAGATATGTGAGGCTGCAGCAATGTTAATATTAAGGGCTCACTACACAGGCAGAAACAAATTGAGTTATTTGGGGTATTGAGGTCTATATCTATTTAAGATGGCAAACCTTAGCATGAGGTTAAACAGTAGTAAAAGAGTCCCTGGCTTCAGAGTGGGCCCTTTCCACTTGTTCTGAAGCATGTAGAAGGAAAGGACCCTTGGGAAGGGACTCAAGAGAACTTACCAGTCACTGCCTTTAATGTGCAGTCCATCCCTCAGCCTTCCTCTGCCACCCATAGAGCATGGCCTTGGCATGCAACACCTTGACAGCAGCTAACCATCTTGTCCTTTTGTTATCTTTATTAGCTTCTGTTTTCCTGTTGGCCCAAATTTATCACTACAGTGAGAGAGTCTAGTCCCCATACTCAGAAGTTGATTCCACCTCAAGAATCCCATGTTTGATCTTTGCTGAGAGATCTTCACATGCTCCCAACTGCCTCCTCCATTCCCTTGGAGCTCAGGAGTATGGCTAAGGTATTGCACCCTAGGTGCAATTCCTGAGTGGCACCCAAGAACTTTCTCAGGTGATCTGTATCTTCATTTGAGTGATGGTTCCATGGGGATATATGTTTAGATAAAATTCACTGAGTTGTGTTCTTAACTTCTCCATTCCATGTTATACCTCAGTAAAAAATTTGATACATTTGTAACGTTTCAAAGACAATGAATAGGGGCTGGGAAGGTGGCTCAGTGGTAGAGCGCTTGCCTTGCATGCCTGAGGCCCTGGGTTCGATTCCTCAGCACCACATAAGCAAAAAGAAAAAAGCCGGAAGTGGCGCTGTGGCTCAAGTGGTAGAGTGCTAGCCTTGAGCTGAAGAGCTGAGGGACAGTGCCCAGGCCCAGAGTTCAGGCTCCACAACTGCCCTCCCCACAAAAAGACAATGAATAGAAAGAAGGCCTGTCCCATTTATAGCCATCTCAAGAAATACAGACACACAACTAGTGATTACTCTAGCCCATGAAGTCTTGTATCGAAAACCAGGTTGGGGGACTCTCCTTGTGGATGGCAGGGTGACTGCTTGTATGACAAGCCCCACCTACACTGACAGAGGACAAAGCAGGATATCCAAGACTAACTGCTGGGACACAGGCTAAATGTGGGGGATGGTGGTCTCCAGTCCAAGTATGAGACAGAACACAAACAAAGAATACATTCAAGGCAGGTTCAACAGCTTTGCACCTGATACCTTGGAGAAGCAATAGGATGCAGTATGCAGAAAATGGACCCTGGGAAGTTCTACATGGGGCAGATGAGCTAGCTCAGGGCCAGCTAGCTCTTCCCCGAGGCTTGTAAGCAGTAGGAGTTTTAGAGAGGTGAGGGGTGACACTAGACTGGATATGAAATACTTCTGACAAATTCATGTGATGAATACTTGCTCCCTGGCCGGTGGTGCTGATTTCAGGGGGATGTGAAAACTCTAAGAGGTAGTCTCTAGTTGGAGGAACTGTGTCACTGGAGACAGGTATCTTTTCCAGTCTGTCTGCTTCCTGCTCACCATCAGGTGAGGAACCTCCTCTGCCTCATGCTTCCACAGCCAGAATGCTCTTCTTAAGCACACAGAGCCAAGTAACCATAGACCGAACCCTCTGAACCCAGAACCCAAAATAAATCCTTCTGCCCTTTATGTTGTTCTTTCAGGTATTTTGATCACAGAGACACGAAGTAACTATACAGGGAAGAAGTAGAGAAGGAAGCCAGACTTTCTCCATAAAGGGAAGGGGGGGCAGGTAAAAAATGAGGGCTAAGCGCCAGGTCCTTGATTAAGTTGCAATTAGGACAATTACTAGGGTGTCATCATCTTTAAGTGGAACTCGCTTAAACTTCTGGCAGGTTTCTACGTCTTCAAGCTGGGTCAACTCAGGGAATGGGCTTCCTGAGAATCTCAGTTCTGGGGAGACAAAGTGGCAGCCTCTGTCTGGCCAGTCCAGTCTATCCTCTGACCAATCAATGTCTTCATTGGTTTATATATTGATTGTCAAAGTTCTCAAGAGATTCCTCAAAGGTTAGCCTCAATAGACTCTTACAAAGGAGACAACCTAGGGGAGGCATCATTTGTGCCATGCTGTTTGTGTTGTTTTGGGGGTACACATGGCTGTCTGTGTTGAGAGAAGACAAGGGAAGGCAAGGAGAAGCTGTGGACTACACCAATGATGGATGCAGCTTTATTGTTCTCTCTTGGGTTAGAAAGGCAGAAGGGAGAGGTCTGAGATGAGCAGCTTCTCATAGGCAGAAGGTAGACCAGGTCCCTGGGCACCTACCCCAGCCCAGCCAGCAGCCACGCCAGGCAAGTGTTTTCTTCATATAGTTGACTAACAGGGTCAGAGTCCAGAAATCTCACCACAGATGGAGATTCCCATAAAGGACAAAAGCTGGACCTCAAAACACGAATTAGGGTCCACTGCCAAGGCAGTACCTTTAAAAACAAAGAGGTTTTTGTGTTTTTTTTTTTGTAAAAGAACAAAACAAAACAAAACAAAAAACCAAAAAACAATCATCCTCTGTACAGCATCTTTATAATAAAATAAAATTTAAAAAAGATTAATGTAACTCATGCAACTGATAGATAAATAAATAAGGAACATGGAACAATGAAAACAACCAATCATGCCTAGAATATACCTTTTTTTGTTTGTTTGTTTTTTTGGGTCCGGTCGTGGGGCCTGAACTCTGGGCCTGGGCGCTGTCCCTCAGCTCTTCAGCTCAAGGCTAGCACTCTACCACTTGAGCCACAGCGCCACTTCCGGCCTTTTTCTTTTTGCTTACGTGGTGCTGAGGAATCGAACCCAGGGCCTTGAGCATGCAAGGCAAGCACTCTACTACTGAGCCAACTTCCCAGCCCCGAATATACCTATTTTTGTACCTCACTGGATGTGGTACTCAGTGTATCTAATAGCAAGAGACCATGGGGCAGAAATGGAAGATCCTTTCCTGCTGGCTCTTTGTAGACACTGGGTCAATGACGCCTCACAGTTTTTTTTCTATTGACTTTCAATGATCTTTCTTGATTTTCTGGTCCTTCTACTTCTTCCTGTTTTCCTCCTGGGAGGAGGAGGTTGTGGAGTGTATACTAAGGTTAAGTAAATGAGTGCTAACATACCAATGGAGAGATGTTACTGACTAGATCAGTAGTAGACAGACTTTGGCCTAACCTGATAACTCTGTAGGCTGGCCCCTCTGCATCCCCAGCTCAGGTGCCAGCCATTAAGATGACCCTGCTCTCTTCCCAGTATAGCACACAATCATTAGGGTCTCAGTTTCCAAGTTCAAAATGCTTGAGAAAGAGACTGAGGACCCCTCTCCTTAGCCTGGTGCACAGCAATGATGGGATGCTGGGCTCAGGCAGGGAATATCCACCAACCGACCAGTCCCTCAGATGAGATAACTGACCTTGACCTTCTGATAAGCTCATTCCTCCTTCAAGGAGCCCCCATGTCAAAAAGCCACCTTTTCCAGGAAGGAGAATACATCTCATGCTACCTTGTTAATAATACATCCCAAGCTCCCACTAGTAATAAGACTAGACTCTCACTGCAACTTGCACTTTGACTTGTCCATGGTCTTAAGTTTCTAGTTACATTGTTAGCAAACCTTCTTTTTGCTGCTGGGCAAAGTAGGCAGGGACTGCTCTGCACAAGTCCTTGATGGGCATTCCATACTGGGCTAAATTCTTTACCCGGCTGGGTATAACAGTGTAGGTCAAGCCATGGGTGGCTGGGTAATGACTGGAAGCCTGGAATAGATGCAGAAGAAACAGTGAGACAGCACAGAGTAGCGTGTATGGGGAGGAGGATGATATGGATTGCTAGGATTGGGGCTAGGCTGGCCCAGCAGTAAAGGTTGACAGTGCACACATGGGCCAACTGTCTGGTACAGTCTTTAACAGCAATATCCTATCTCACCACAAGAAGGCAACATTACTCTAGAAAAATCTGTAAACTCCTGTGTTCACAGGATGTTTCTTACCTTGTTTTTACCCTTTGATGCTGCCTTATTTCTGGTGATTATATAGAATAATTTAAAATTATTTGGTACACTTATTATATTTGAATGGAACACTCTTGACTGCTTTCTTAAGATTTTGTGACAAATACTGGGGCCAGTGGCTCACTTCTATAATTCTAGCTACTCAGGAGGCTGAGATCTGAGGACTACAGTTCAAAGACATTCAGTCCATGAGACTTTTATTCCAATTAACCACCCAAATCCCAAAGTCGAGCTGTGGCTTAAGTGGAAGAATGCTAGTCTTAGGTGAAATAGCTAAGGAACAGTGCCCAGGCCCTGAATTCAAGCACTAGTAACAGCTACAAATATACATGTTGATAAGTTACTTTATTTTTATGTGATTTAAATTGTACTTTAATTTTTCGAGTCCTTTGGATGATGGTATGATTTCATGGGTATTAAGAACAAGCCTGATCCTGGTACCTGTGGCTAACACCTATAATCCCAATTACTCAGGAGGCTAAGATTTGAAGATTGCAGGCTGAAGCCAGTGCTTCTGGAAGACTTATCTCCTAATAGCCAGCAAAAAGCTAAAATTGGAGGCCCAAGTTGAGTGATAGAACACCAGCTATGAGTGATAAAGCCAAGCAATGCCCTAAGTTCAAAGCCTCACTATCGGTACATACACACACACACACACACACACACAGAATCCCTCTCCCACACCCCTTGTCCTATATCCTACATTCTTATAGGAGGTTGACTGAGTTCAGACACCCAAGTGAAGGAGGGATCACAGCAAGAAAGGGCTGGAGTGAACTGGTGTCACTTTACCTTCTTTTCCAGGGCCTTGCTGATGTCATCCAAACTTGGGAAGATGGCTTGGTCCATCTTAGCCAGCACACAAACCATCTTGCTAAACAGCTTAGCTACCAAGAGGTTCTTAAAGCAACACAGTAGAAACATGTCATTAATATTAACAGGCACCCGCTCAGTTATGCTGGCACCTCACTGCTCTTCCAATGATAACGCAGAGAGCCTCAGCACTGTGCTGCCCTAGACTCCAGAGCCAAGAATCAGCATCTGGATGGGCAGTACATACAGAGCCCTGCTGCTCCCTGGGCCCTTGTGGCATGGTCTCCTGCTACTCTTGCTGGAGAAGGTTCATTCCTCCAAGTCCCCTTTCCCTGGCCCAGAGTTGTCATGAAAAGAGAGTGAGATGAAATGCTTTCTGCTTGACAATGTGTTGTCCAAATTACAGAGGTCTGTGAATATTCCTAGGTTAGGATGGCTACAGGTCCTGACCAAGCCCTTCCCCCATGCTGTTTTGGATCTGTCATTTAGGCTCACTCAGTTTGATCAGAGCAGCAGTCTTCTGCAGTGGGGTCTAACTGTGTCCACCATGCACCTGCATGCAGGGAGTTCTCTCCAGCAAGAGTTTTGACTGCCTTCTGCCACCTCGTGGCCCACTGTGGAATATTATGTTGAGGAAAAGTGTTCATAGCGTAATAATGGAGTTGGAAATCTCTTGGAGCATTTTGGGGACATTTTGTTGAGGAATTCTGAGTGGGCTGGTGGAGAGGAAGGGAGGTGATCAGGGGAAAGAACATGACAGTAAGAGGCAGGAGTAGAAAAGATGACTGTGTATGAGGTGTCTGCTCCTCTGTGGGCTGAGAAGAGTGGAAGAGTAGGGATGAAGAGGAGCTGGATAGCAGTGGACCTCTGTGCCAGAGAAAGGGTGTGGCTTTAATTTAATTTCAGCCTTCAGATTCCTGTCAGGCAGGGAAGCAGCTGTCAGTGCTGTTTTTCAGAGATGGTCTGTGATATCTTTGTGATTATGGTGCATTTCTATCAGAGAGCTAGCCCAAGGCATAGATGTTCCCTCCCTGATCCTGCATCTATCAGCTATGTCTTACTACTTAAGCAGAGGGACTAGTTCGAGATAGATTTGTTAAGATAAAATGCAAAATTCTTTTTAAAGAAACAAACATTATAATCTGGACCCAGGACAACTTTTATGCTCCATCCCAGTTGTAGGAAATGGGGTTCTTTAAAGACATTCTGAATGCCGAGGCCAAAGAGTAGGATCTGGTTCAAAAGGAAATTACTACATCTGAAAAAAAAAAAAAAAAAAAAAGCTGGTCCCTTACCTAAAGACATGCATTCCCATCAAGTACCTAAACATACTGAAGGCCAATGTAGGCAATCTCCAATTCTCCCTGGAAAAGGAGTAAGCTATGTTTTGGACCAGAAAGAGCTTTCTTTGGCAGTGTTATGAACATGTTGCACATCTTACATTTTTGTAGTCCAAGATTCCATCCCATTCACTAAATGCATTGTTGTCTCGGATGCTGACTATACCTCGGGAAGCGTCAACCTGGATGATTTGAGTCCCATCAGCTCCATCGAGGAGAAAGCTGTCTTTGGTGTTCTGGGGAATCAAGCAACAGTGAAAAAAGTTGACAGTCCAGCCTCTTCCTTGCCCATTTTTTGCAGGTTTTAAGCAGTACTCACAAAAGTTTATAGGGATGTCACCCTTGATTATCACTACTGAAATACTTCTATTTCTAGACAGATTGAGCCCTCACCACCCTACTCACCAACAGGGCCAGAGATGGAGTTAGGAAGAAGATCACAAGGATGGAAGTTACCATCTGAAAGGGGAACAAACATCAATGTACCTTCTCCTTAGCCTCAAATGAACTCAGAGTCCAGAGCCTAAAGCTCCATGGACATCACAGCCATCTTCAAGTGATCTGTAAGTTTTATTTTCTCTCATGCCCATGAGTTATATGAGTTGGTCATGTATTTTGGGGCACTATGTGGTTCAGCGTAGTGGAATGGAGTATGCTAGCTATTCAGAAGGAGAAACATTATTGTTCATTCAAGGATATTTCGTAATGTGGCTTCTGCTTTTGGTCACTGGGTTAAATATTAGGTGACCCACCTGTTTACTTAATCTTGCATATAGCGCAAGACCATTCTGGGTCAAAATACAAAGATTGACATAATCCTTAGTCTTCTTTTCTGTACCTCCGTCTCTACTTCTGACTACTGGACATTCTCTCTGATACAGCTCTTCGTACAAACCCCAAATCACATGTTTGGCCTGGCCCTAACTGCTACTCATCTACCACACTTCTGGAAACTAACAGCTTATTGATTTCATTTCCTTTAGATTCTCTCTGTGCCTGATAATGTGTCCATATTTACAGTTTAATTTGAAATAGAAAATATATGAATGTAATTATTTCTAGTTCATCATTTCCCCTCTGTGTGGCCTGCCTTTTCTACTGAAGGAATTTCAGGCATTAGAGAGTAAATAAAAGAGAACAAGAAATGGGAACAGAATGGGGGAGGGGAAAGTGCAGCAACCCACTCTTGCCCACATCCCATGGTTTACTGTGTGGTGTATTTAAGGCTCACCAAGCTCAAGAGCACTGACCAGGTCAGTGAGAATTGAGAGGAACTGTCCTTCTCCCCCAACTTCGCAGCATATTATGCAATATTCCACATGCAACTGCAACAATAAAAGATGAGGGACACATCCTCCAAGGCAAAAGAAATAGCTATTGACTTAACATGGTGAAGTCAGTCCCAGAGATAGTTGACATGCAGAGGACAAGACCATATGACTTTCAATTAATTTAAGCTAATACATTTATTAAATATTTTATCATTATAAGATAATGTACAGAGGGGTGATCATTTTGCTAACACTTTGAAAAGATTATTTTGCTACCATATTCAAGTTGATACCATATATCTGAAATTTGCCTTCACTGGTTATTTAAGATAAACTCTGCAAAATAAGACCTGAAAATATCAGTATCTACCTAATCTCCAAAGATTCTTGATCTCTAAGAAATTAGTTATTAGTTTCTGTGGCTAAGTCTTTTCACTCAGATGTTCTAAAATAGAGAGAATTACCAATAAAACTGCTTCTGGGGTTTTCAAAGAGATCAAGAAGAGGTGAGAAGTTTTCCTTCGCCATTTTGACTGTGAGAATATAACCACTCATGTTTGAAATTAGAAAATGTACTTACAAGGCATTTCATGTTGTTGCTCTTTAAGGCCATATGCAACTGCATGCACAGTAGGATTTTCTCTAAGTCTGGTTTATGTAGTTAGCTATTTATATAGTCCTTTCAGCTATTGCCATGAAAAAGGACTCTGGGAATAGTTAACCATGATCGAAATACCTTTCAGCTGGAGGCTGGGAAGGAAGGAGAGAGAGAGCAAGTTTATGTAATTACTGTTATCACATTTCCCCCACTATCTCTGAGTATTTTCCTTTTCTTCCAATACCTCCACTGGTTCCAAGACAAACATAGGCTATGAACAAGTCTTTGTGGGTTGGCATACCCATGACCTTAGCCATTAAGGTAAAGATCTTAAACTGTAGCACCCATAAAATGGTCAGATAAACAATCACTGTTTTGACCTCTTAATTTCTGATTTTTTTAATGAGTGAAGGTTGTTGGAACAAACACATAAGGCTGAAAGACCTAGACTGAGGTGCAAGATTAGTCTGATGGAGAAGTATACTTCTCTAGCTTTTCACCCAACTCAACCACACGGTTGTCGTTGTACTGCCCTATGCCCAGCCACCAAGCTGACCTCAGCTCTTCAAACAACTGCCTCTAGCTGACTTTCAGATTTTTCCCCCCCACTATGTGGCTTGTCTCTCCTACCACCTTTCATGTTGGGGTGCTTTTCTTCATATGTGACCATTTTACAAACCTTGGAATCCCTAAGACATGAGGGAAATAATTCAGCCCTTTTCTTGTACTAGTTTAATTTTTTTTCTGAAAAGAAGACAGGCAGTGGACAGGCTAAATCTCACAGGGCAAGACTAAGCAGGTATTCCTCCTGAGAGAGGGGTTGGAAAGGTGATTCTGGGCACTAGAGTGACCCATAGAGAGAAGATACCTATCTTTCTAGCTCAGTCCTGACAGGGCTTAAGGAAATGAGCCGTAGAGACACCAAAGAGTTGGACTGTGAAGATCATCAAGGCACTGAGGGCCCAGAAAAAAATCAGAGTCATCTCCATTGTTTTCAGTACTTTGAAACCACCAAGCACAGACCAAGTCATCATTGACTGAATAAGAAAAATAGAAGAGTGGCTTTCATAGACTAACAAAATGACAAGCTTTGTCTCTCAATAGGTATTGGCAATGGGGAAGAAATCAATGTTAAACCCTTAACGTTCAGGCTCAGGGAGTTTGAGAAGCTGTAAAGAAACATCAAATTTGAAAACAAGGAGGGATCTTTAAATGTGATGTGGCTTCTGTAATGGAAATGTTGCAGAAACAAAACCAGGAGGGATTGACTTGCAAAACTTTTTTAAAAATTACATCACTTAATATATTAAGTGAAGTAAGCCAGGCCCAAAGAAACATAGGTCCCATGGTTTCCCTTATTTGCAATATCTAGTATATGTCTGAGTCAAGCAGAAAAGGTCAG
>NW_012267279.1:7986440-7997274 GCF_000151885.1 Dipodomys ordii | reverse complement strand
ACAATAAAAAAATTACATCACCTTTACAGAAACAGTAAAATTCATTAAACAAAACAAAACAAATACATTTCCATTCATTTCTAAACTTTAGGACTTACTAATCAATTCACGGTCAGGATTTCATTTGCTTCTTATTGCCAATAGCACCATTCATGCTCCTCTCTTAACTCTGTACTGATTAGAGTTCTTTTTGAGAGACAAAGTCCAGCTGTTTGAAATCTCATGGCTCATTTTCAGAAAGGTCTGTCAGGACTGAGCTCCCCATCTTCCCTCCATAGAAGCATGAATATGCTTCCCTTTGGAGTTCGGTGACTTCATGTTGTTAGGTTGAAAGAACAAGGGTCCAGTGGCTTTTTTTTTTTGTCGATTATGGGACTTGAACTCTGGGCCTGGGCGCTGTCCCTCAGCTCTTCAGCTCAAGGCAAGCTAGAATTACAGGCGTGAGCCACTGGTGCCCAGCTCATGTTCTGCTTTTTTGTCTGCACTTAATAGTTTTCTGTTTCCTAGATAACTATGCTGAACAACTAATTTTGTTGGAGTTTCTTTCTATGCAAATATAGATTAGTGGTCATTTAAGCCCCAGCCAACCCCCATTCCATTTTTCCTAAGTTTACCTACAAGGCAGCTGTGTCATGGAGTAGAAGGACCAGTTAATGATCCCAAATTAGTTTTTTATTTTCCTTGTTTGTGCTACTGATGCACCTTGCATTTGCTATGCAAATGCTCTATTACTTCAGCTATGCCCAGCCCTTTTTGCTTTTAGATTTTTTTAGACAAGCTTTTGCCCCATGATTCTTCTGTCTCAGTCTCCTAGGTCGCTGAAATTCCAAGTCATGAGCCACTGGCTCCAAGTGAACTTCTAACCATGGAGATCTGTAAAAGTGGACATTTAGATAGGACTTCAAATAAGGACACAGGTAAAAAGAATTATGAAGATAAGGCCTCAAGGAATTAGAAAGCCATGAAGAGACAGAAGACCTCTGCCACCTTTAAGGTCTTCTTTTACCTATCATGTGTAGTGAAATGGTCTAGATATCTGAAAGACATTCATTCAATTATTTCCCTCAGGTGACTTCCAGTAGAACCAGCCTCTGGGGTCACACTCTGCAGTTAACTGGGATCTCCACTGAGTGCTGGCATAATGTTGTAATATTTTTACAATAAAATATGTCATATAAATGAAGCTGTGGTGAAACAAAATTGTTAATCAAATCATGTTTGGATGCTTGTTAAAATGTTGACATGTAAGTTTGTTAATAAATAATGATGCAGCCTCACATTAAAATTGACATTCCTGGTACAAAGAGGAATATTTGGTATATATCCAGCCATTAAGGAATACACTTGGGCCAAAAGAAAAGAAAGAAAGTTCAGAAAGCATTGATATTTTACCCTACATACTCCTCTGTCTCTTGATCTACTTCACAAACTCTTCCAATCCCACCAGTACTTCTCAAAATTTAGTCCATGACTTTCATAATATGACTGCCAATAAACTTTGCCTCCCAATCTTCCACCTCCTTCCACCTTATCTCACGATGCTAACCAAACCTTCATTGGCCTCTTCACTGCTAACTCCATACTTGGTTCAAGCCTGGAGACTCCTTACCCTGCTTCCTCCTGTCCCTTTTTGAAGCTAAATTTGAATGGCATTTGCCATTCTTCATCCTTCATTCTCAGTCAGTATGATTTTTTACTTGGAAATATCATAGTTCTCTTGTACAACTCTATGTCTTTGTGAGTAACTGTGTGTGCTAAACACACAGTCACATACAAATATATCTTTGTATTAGTGTATGATCATGCCAATATATTGCAAATTTATGTCACTTAACTGTATATTCCATAAGCTCAGAGACTTTGTCTTGTTGTCTGCTACATCTCTAATGTAAAATACATAGAAGAGTACCCAACACAGAGAATGCAGTTTAACATGTGTATGTGAATATATAAAATAGTTTATGTGAATATATATATATAAAACATAGATATGTTATGTGAATGAATGAATGAATGAATGAATGGATTTCACTAATGACTTATTCATGTCTGTATCTCCTGGAGTACTTAGCAGAACAGAGTCTGGTAAATGTTTGAAAAAGATAGTGGCAAATAAATTAATGAAGATTTCAGTAGCAATGTGAATGAGGAAGACAAAATCCGAATAGGATAGTATGTTGAACATGAAAAATGTCCTTCTTTATAACTCCCAAAGATTATTTAAGGGCAACAGAGGTATCACTAATGTTTTTGTCTCTGGATTTGAGGGTAGGAGATCAATAATAGGAAAATAAGAACCAAACATTTGAAAAGCTGTTTGCTTTTTATCTTGCATCCTGGAACCTTTGGCACAAGCAAGACTCCTTTGCCAGGATCCTGCTTGGTGTTTGTTAAACATGCTTTGATTTTCTCCTTAATATACTCATTGTCTGCTATAAACAAGAAGGTTCTATATTCTCATAGCACATGTTCTAGCTTCATTCTGAAATGCAGACTTCTGTATTCACACTTTTGCAGAAATCAATGAGCATCAAATTGAGGTTTTTTTTCCCCCAGATCAGCTTTATCCATGGTTGTACATACTTGGACTGCTTCTCTGATCCCCAAGCAAATACAAAATGTAAATCAGTAAGCGAATTTTTGTTAGGGCTAAGAACACTCTCTCTTTTTGTCATTTTATTTTAAATCAGTGCTTTCCACAGAGAGTAACACAAAATGTATCCACCATTATTTGTTTTCTATGACTGCCTCTACCCTTTTGATTCTCTCCTCTCAGCCCCCTTTACTTCCATCATTCTGAGATGTGTTCAGAAACTCAGGATCCTACCTTCTAGTCCATCAATGAGCCTCATTCCACTGTACTCCTGTCAGCCCTTCTATTTCAAGCTTAGTTTCCTTGTCTGTTCTTTCTGTCTAGTACCCCATGTTCTCATACTTCTCCAATCTAGTTCAAGCAACTCTGAGTAAATGCAGTCTTCTAGCTGCTCCTCACACCTCTGAGGAGCATCTCCATGTCCTCTCAACCTTCCATGACCTGGTTAACTCCACTTCTCCCTCAAATCCATTCAGGTAAATAAGTAACCATTATCCTTACCTTTTATACAGCTTTATGCTCTTATTATTATACTTTTTATCTGACTAGAAATTCAAATAAAATGATTTTTTTCCATTCCATGAATGTATCCGAGTGGTGCTACATCTAAGTCAAGATTTGGGTAAAGTTAATGATGTGCCAAACAGAAATCTGATTTTTGTAGGCTTTTGGCAGATCTGAATCATGAGATGACACAACCTTCCCTGTAGTTCTGTTGGAGTACATTTTGACCTCTGAAGGTTATAACTTGGCAAAGTTGTGTGATGACTTATAAAAGGAAATCAGGAGACAGAGGAGGGATGATATTCTTCCTATTTCCCTTACAACATCCCCATTGTGTCATTATGAGTTAGGTGGCTCATTATAAGGGATCCATACTCCTATTACTTAGAAGGATCTTACCTCAAGTCGTTATGTCAAAAACGAACTTTACAACTTTGGTGGGGGGGGGAGAAAGGTTGAGTGGGGGGTCAGGGAGAGGATCGATGGGAAGGAGAAACAAAGGAGGAGGCTACAATGCTTGATAAGAAATGTACTCATTCTTGCCCATGTAATTGTAACCCCTCTGTGCAGTATTTTCACACACACACACAAACAACAGAGTGCAATGGGTCTTGAGCAATATCACCCTTTCCACCATTCTTACTACCTGTTCCCACTCCAATCCTACATATCCTATCTCTACTGGTCTCATCAACTTTTCTAGTTACACGTTCAAGTATGTACATTATTACAAGTGTTCACCCATTATTCTTCTTTCCATATGCCCAAACCCTTTTCATTATCCACTCCTATGCAAGACATATTGCAACTCCCTGTCCTCATTTTGTTAAACTATTTTTGCTTTGGTAGCTTTCAGTAGTCTTGTCTTATTCTTTGTGTTTGTTTTTACCATAAAATCTCATGGAAAGTTTTCCCCTAGCCAGGTATATTGGCTGTTGTAGAAAGCTTCTTGTCTTTGAATAGGCTTCTCTTTTTCAAGACAGAAGAATTTGACTATTCTACTATTATTCTGTTGTATACATTTCTTATCATTTTAGTTACCATCTCTTCTTTTTCCTTAATGCCCATAGGGCATAAATTTGGTCTTTCAATTTCATCCTGTTTTCTGTGATTTCCTTTCATACTTCTTTAATTTTAAAAATTTTTTATTATGAAAATACCATACAGAGGAGTTACAATTACATGGGCAAGATAATGAATACATTTCTTATCAAGCATTGTTGCTTCCTCCTTTGTTTCCCCTTCCTATACCTTCCCATATACCCCCCCTCCAAATCCTCCCTTCCCCCCCAAAGTTGTAAAGTTCGTTTTTTGACATAACATCTTGTACATCTTATTGTTGCAATTTTTCCCTGTATTTTCTTCTACATTTTGTATGTTTCTATTCTATAACTCAATGTCTGAAATCTGAAATTCTACCTTCAATATTATGTACTTTTCTGGAAAGACTTTCATTTTATGTTTTATCTACAGGATTTCCCCTTGGGCTTTTTTTTTCAATATTTCTATCTCTATGGAGATCCTTTTTCATGTCTTGCAATGATATCTTAATTTGTTTATCTGTCTTTTTCAATCTCTTTGTTGTTTAGCTGTATTGTCTTTGAGCTCATTTAGCCATCTATTTGTATTTACTTAGAATTCATTTAGCTTTTTTCTGTGTTCTCACTGAATTACTGTCTTTGCTTATGCTCTTTGTGTTTGTGCAGTTGCTTGTAAGTGTTCTTTTCATTTCATTGAATATTCTTATCAGAAGTTCTTTGAGCCCAGTATGAGAGTTTTTCTCCACTATTATTTTGATCTTTTGTTACATAATTGTTGATTTCTGGAAGTGTTGTATTTCCTGGTTGGATCTTATTCATTTGAAAACTCTTTGTGATTTGAGCTTTTAATTGTCTGATGACTTCCTTTGGGTTATCTCCTAATTGTCAAGAGACTGGGTGTTAATTGTTGGTGAGCCATTTCTCTCTAATACTGTGGAGCTATATCTCAGATTTAATAACTGTGCCAATTCAAGACCCAAGGAAATACTTACATGCAATAAGATACCATTGATAGCTTTATCTATACAACCAATCATGCCATGCACACTGGGATGAGGCTTTATTCAGTACCAAATGGTTTACAACTAATCTATTACGAATAGGAAGGGTAAGAAGGGATATGGAGTAAGAAAGATGGCAGGAAGGAGAATGGGTGTTATGAGTACACATTGCTAACATACTTGTGTTAAGGTATTTAATTCAGCTGTTGTGGAGAGTGGTGATAGTGCTAGGGGTTGCAAATAGGTAGAAAAGATAAATATAACAGAGTAAGGCCGGGGAAAATTAGATAGGCTGTTATGAAAATAAAGAGGATAAAAAGAAAGAAATTTTTAAAAAAGCAAACATACCAAGACACACACACACACACACACTCACACACAAATCAAATCCCAAAATAGTCAGTTTTCCATCTCTGAGGAAGTTAAGGCTTCTTGGCAGCAGGGTTGTATTTTCAAAATGGATCCAGATTTCCAGTCTCAGATCCTACCCTAGGATCTGGTTTGAGTAGGAGTAGGTGCCCTAGTTGGAGAGAGAGCACTCTGACTGTTGTGCCTATGCTTTGCCTTGCTTAGGTTGTGCTGTGCTGTGTGCTGTGTGTCCAAGCTCCAGAATAAAACATGTTACTGGGAAGTCTCTAACGCTGTTGTTTTCTGGGAGTAGAAACAGCCCTGCCACTCTGTTTCAGATTGTCCCAGGCTAAGAGGTGCCCATCTGATTAGCTACTGCCTCTCATGCATACATATGTGTCATGCCTCAGCTGAAATTCTCTTCTGCTTGCACTCACTCAGACTCACTGGGTCAGTGTGGGCCAACCTCTCAGGGTTGAGGTGGATTATATGATTGGCAGGCTTGCTCTACCTTGCTTCAGTGGGAACATGGGGAATTACTGCTGTGGTCATTCTGTATCTATCAGGGAGCTCAGCCTAGCTACGTGGCTGGTGTTTTCATGGAGCTGCTGCCTTACTGTTGACCTAGAGTGGCATCCTCAGGTTATAGTTGCTGGGTGCTGTTTTGCATTGGACACAGCCCCAATACATTACATTTTTTCTAAAGCAGACTTGTAGTTTTTTGTACAATGGAAGTGCTCTGTCAATGTGTCAGGTGTGTGAGTTATGCTAAGAGATAAAATTTTTAACAAGAAAAAGAAAATAAAAAACATGAAGGATTCAGGACTTGTGTTGCACTCCTGAGGTTGTAACTGCCCCTGCACAGGATGTCCTCCAGTCTGGGTTCTGTTTGAGTAAACTTTCTTTGTTTTTATTTTTAACCCCCTTTTAACGGTTTAACATTCAACCATTTTGATATCTAGTAGTTCCTGTCTGCCAATACTTTGCCTGGTGTCCTCACCTACGCTGTGCTTTTCCTTCTTGACACCTGATTGGCAATGCTAAAAGTAGAATATCAGAAATCTGCCACCTTTCTATAACCTTAGCTGCTATTCTTCTCTTTCTAACGTTCCCAAATTTAGTTGTTTATTTCTGTTCATTATTTTATTTTTTATTTAATGTTTTCTTGATCAAAGCCATCCCAGTTTCTTTCTGTTTGCCACCCTTTAAATGTAGTATGTCATTCATGAAGTGTCCACCAGGTGGGTGTAGGAGCAAGGAAGGTGAGACTCAAGCCCAATAGTGTGCTTTTGTATGAACTAGTAAGAAACACAAAGGGAAATGAAGATGAGTTTGCTGGACAGAATAAGATTATAATTTTTTGTGTGGATAACAGCATAGTCTCATTGTGCATAAATTACAAACATTTCATTCAAATGATTTCCCTGAAGTGGCTGAAGAGGTCACCATCCCTCATTTTAGAGGTGACAAGGTAAGCCCAGACAGACGAGGTGATTTCTTTAGCTCTATGGAGAATACACAAATTCTATGTCATCTCTTACCAACATTTCCTTTCTCTGCATTATCAGGAATGAACAACAACAATGGTATGTGGGAAATATATTCAAAGCACCACCAGGAAAATGCATGCAGGACTTTGTCCAAGATGCAAAATCTTTCCATCCCCTTTGCTGCACTTCTCATCTCCATTCAATATTAAAGTTGTCAGAGAGCCCATGCATATTCCTTTGGGTACATCTCACTTCCCAACACCATCATTTCCACCTCACTTCCTAGTGGTACCCATGACCCCCAGATCCCTGTCCAATTCATGGCCCTCACCAGGGCTGACATTTTCATTGGTCAAAGAAGGAAAAATAGGAATGAACAAAGTTACTGTTTAAGAATAGGGTAATTTGGCTTGAGTGAGAAACTTTTAGGACTTCAAAAGCTGGCTGGAATGTTCTGAGAAGCATTTTGGGTGGATTGATAGACAGGACACAAAGGTTACTTACACAGTAGATCTCTTGATTCTTTCTGAGCTACACAGAAGGAGCATCTGAAGAGTGCATTATTGAAATAGCGGAAGATAAGCAGAGTAGGCAAGTGCATTGAGGCAAGCACCAAGCAGCACCTGGCAGTTTCTGAGCCTCAGAGTGCCCCTGGGCCGCAGAGGGTAGTCTGTCTTCCCTCATCTCTCATGAGAAGGCTTGTAGAATAATGAACCTCCTTCTGGGGCCTGCTTTCAAGAATGACTGTAGCTGAGTCACTATGGCACTGTAACCATGGGCTATGCATCTTGGCACCTAATGTTTCAACTTCCTGTAGCCTTAAGAAGAAGAAACAGGAGCTTCCTTATAAGGCCAATGGAGACAATTCTATGGGAAGAAAGAGCTGTGACTCAGGTCTGTGGAGGACAAGGAGAGGTGGAATGATATATAGACCACATGTTTGTATCTGTGTACGTGCACGCATGCACACATGCATGCCCTTAAACACACTCCAACAAGGGACATGATATTTTTTACCTGTCTCATAAATACATACACACTTCAAATCATCTTTTGTCTTCTGTAAATTAATCTTTATCTTAACTCTCAAAACCTGGATCCATTCACCTGCACTAATAAGCTGGTGATAGGGAGCTGGGGATATCGTCCAGAAAGAAGCTCTATATGTGAGCTACTGTCTCAAGAGAATATTGAGTCGTGGCTACTGTTGTTGCTACATGACAGGTCAGAGGGCATCCTTTAACCCATTCTCCATGCCATTCTAGTGCAAACTGCCCCACTGATTCCAGACAGAAACTCCAATATGCAAGACCTCTGGCGATCCAAACCCAGCACCTCAGGGATTGGTTTGGCTAGTGACATTATATGCTCTCTTCCCTTCCATATCTGAGCAATCGTTCTATGTGCAACCAACCTCCCATTGCCACTACATCCTTTGCCCCATGGGGATACCTTTCTTGGGACACTCAGCCTTTGCCCCTTGGCTTGTCTTCTCATACCATATAACCCACTCATCATCTGCTCACACCCCACCCTGCTGGGGTGGTCTCACTCTGACTCTATCCTCCTGGCACAGGCACGTAGATTTGTCCCCATCTAGTGGGTTTAAGGACATTGTCTAGGAAGGGAAGGAAAAAGACTAGCAAAAGCATATCTACTTTTTGCAAGATAAAGAAGAGAAGAGTAATTCCATTGTAGCTCTCTCCTGCTTGCATTTCTTAATTATGGAGTTGAAAGTACTAAGTTGAAGAATGCTATCCTGAAAGTTTTGTACCAAAAGATGTTTCCACGTAGATATTCCCAATCTGCATTGACCTGACCCAGAACAAACAGAAGCAACTTTTCAGTAAAGACCCTGTGGAAAATCTCTTTGTGGTTTGACTCTCATCCTTAAACGCCCACCAGAGACACTGGAACAGCTCTGAGGCCTAACCTTGGCTGAACAATCCAGACATGGAAAGGTGTGAGATGAATTCTAAGCCCAATGAGTGTGACAAGATAATCCCTGGTATTTGTACAGCCAGATAGCTCAGGATCCACAGCACTCTGCACATTTGCACATTGTCCACCCATGACGGCCTTGCTCATCATCTCCACTGTGCCAGTTTGGGTCGGATCAATGTAGGCAGCCAGTGGGCCTTTGTGTGACTGAATGCCTGACTGAATATCTCTAGACTTGTCAGATCGCCCTCTTTAGAAGCACTCTCTGTTAGCACAGATGAGAGCTCACTCCCAAATTGTATTGCCAGGAAGTCATACTTAATAGGCTAGCCGGAGCATTGGAAATGCTTACATCCACCCAGCCCTCATAAAAATCCCCAATTCCGTGATAAGGAGAGGAAGTGACCGCCTCAGGAATTTGGTCTGCGATAACCCCTCCAGCACTCTGGGCGGACTGTGGTGTGCATCTGCAATGTGCAGCCACTTGTGTGAAGCAGTGGCTGCTGCAGCTCTGAAGGAATGTGTGCCTCGAATATTTGGTGATGAAAGGCTGGAAAGAGAAGCAGAACCAAGGACTTGTCAGAGAAACTGATCCACTGTGATGGAAAGGGTGTGAGCCTCCTGTGGGCAAGAAGTGGAGGGTAGGGTCATAGGGAAGAATGTGGAAAGGATTAGACTTAGCTTCACGGGTATCATTTCTTCCTTCCTTCTTCCTTTCTCTGTTTCCCTCCCTCCCTCCCTCCCTCCCTTCCTTCCTTCCTTCCTTCTTTCCTTCCTTCCTTCCTTCCTTCTTCCCTTCCTTCCTTCTCCTTCTCCTCTTCTTCCCCCTCCTCTCCTAAACCCTCCTCCTCTTCCTCCTCTTCATCTTCTTCCTCTCCTCCTCCTCCTTCTTTTTCTTCGTATCATTTCATAAAAGAATTATAAAATCTATTTTTCTTTTTTAACCTTTCCAATTTGTCTTCCTTTAATTATTTTTAACCTGAGTTTCCCTAAAGTTGAGCTTAAAATAAGTTAACAGTTGACAGTGTCTTGTGTTCATTAATGAACTTTGCACAGAGCATCATTCCTTTGGAGCTAAGGGAACAGACTGTCCTCTCACAGCTGTCATACACAAGCAAAGGAGTCCAAATTCTCCAGCTTCACAGCAGTATTAATGCTAATAAGTAGACAAGTCACATGCTTGACTTCTGTTCTTGAAGAAGGAAGGAAAAGCTTACAATGATCCATTCCTTTGGATAATTTATTAGTGGGAAAAACTCAAGATTCAGATTCAGCTGAAGAGCTGGAGGTTTGCCTCTGCCTTGCACTTGCTGAGTCTGTCCAGGGAAACAAAGTCTCACCTTTCACTCTTAGCTTCTATGTCTGAACAGTAAATATTCTCCTGTGATGCAGCAGGGGCTTTGGGAAAGACAAAGGCTGCTACAAAGCAGAGTATTACATATTCCATTGTACATACTATATATTATGTAATTATATTATTATTTAACCCCTTCTCATTAACTCCTTTATGCTAATTACATTAGCAGATAACTTTCTTTAAATGGATAGCTGTAATAGTGGGAAAAAAGAATTTTGTTTCAGTCTAAGCCTCCACCAGCCCAGAGTTGATAGGCAAGTTTCAGTGTTCTGCTGTTAATGAGGAAGACAGTCTGGAGAGACTACTAGTTATGAGATGCTGATGTGGTATAGAGAAATGCACGTGGAGTCTCAGAGAGTTGGGTTTAAATTTTAGAGCAAGACACTGCATCCCCAATAAAAACATTTTTTTTTTTTTTGCCAGTCGTGGGGCCTGAACTCTGGGCCTGGGCGCTGTCCCTGAGCTCTTCAACTCAAGGTGAGTGCTCTACCACTTGAGCCACAGCACCACTTCTGGCTTTTTCTGCTTATGTGGTGCTGAGGAATCGAACCCAGGGCCTC
>NW_012267279.1:7980100-7986390 GCF_000151885.1 Dipodomys ordii | reverse complement strand
AAAAAAAAAAAGAAATGTACTCATTATCTTGCCCATGTAATTGTAACCCCTCTGCACAGTATTTTCACAATAAAAAATAAAATAAATAAATGAAATTTGGCCTGAAGAAGTTATTCCAAGATAATTTTACAACATAACACATATACATGAAACAACTTGTGCGCAAACACAGGCATGATCTAAAACAGTTCTCTGCATATATGCGATTCATGTGCAGCACCTCCCAAACATTCCATCGTGTGTTCCCAAGGCTACCTTCTGCACCCCCCATTGGTCATCAAGATCAGACTGAATGGGTGACTCAGTCATTTCTCTCTCTTACGGATGAGAGGAGGGTGTGCTGTAGCTAGCTTTCAGGTGTCTGTCAATGATCCTGGCTTCTTGGAACTCATGTTCCGAGGTAGGTCCTTCCAACACCACACAGGGCAGCTCTGTGCAATCATTGATGCACTGTGGGAATAATAGTATGATACTTTCCTGGCTAGTTCATAAAAGATGTGGTGACTTCTGCCTTCTACCACCATGGATTATTCACTCTACTGAAGCCTCAACTGCTATGTTGGAAGACATTCAAACCTCAAGAGACCTTTGCAGCAAGAAACCGGCTTTGTCCCAATAGCCATGTGAGGAGCCATCTTGGAAGTGGATCCTGCAGTCTGGTCACACCTGCAGGTGACTGCAGCTCTGGACAACATTTTGACTAAAACCTCAGTAGATACCCTACCGAGCTACCCAGCTAAGCCTTCCAGACCTCTATATTTGTGGAATAAAGTTTGTATCAATTGTGTTCATACTTTTGATAATTTATTATGCATTGGTAGTTTATTTTATTTCCCTGAGTTGAGGAAGTATCAAACCTAAGCCTGAATTTTTGGCCAGGCTTCATATCCTTTGTTCCTGGCACCAACACTCTTTTTATACCAAGTATGCCCCCTGCCTTTCTTTGCTGTCATATATCTGAGATAGATTGGGAATCATAACTGCTTCTCCTATTGAAATTGAATTTGACATGTTACTGGCTTAAGTCCATTACTGCCAACCCTTAATGTACTCCCTGTCCCTTGTGGTGTCCTAGCTTCTGCAAGTCCTACTCTACCTTTTCATGACACAATCTACCTTTGTTTACTGGGTTTCTTTTTCTTACATTTCAACTTGATTCATTTCACTTACCAAATAGAGTTGAGGATCTACTATGTGCTTGGAATCATACTAGGAATGAGGAGAACATGGTTCCTTAGCTGGACAGGGAGGAGGGTAGGGGAAGGGAGTGTCTTTCAGAGGCTGTGAAAAGGATGGCTGTTTAGCTGAAGAGACAGCAAGGGATAAGCTGACCAGAATCTTGCAGGCTGACGCAGCAAAGGTCTTCCATCATCTTTTTCAATGAAAAGCTACCTGAGAGTCTTTGCAAAATCATTTTTTGCTCTTGTGTGGGAAATAGGTGGGTTGGAGTTTTGGAGAGTAAAGGATGAGAAATGTTGTCTCCAGGAGATGAGGACTACAATGGTGTCTGGGTTCCATGAGTGTTCAGGTCCATGCCAAAACTTGTATGTGCAGGTAGATTGTCATTGCTGCTCTAGTCTCTTGAAGACAGGTAGAAGAACAGACCCTGGATCTATCTGGTTTCAGTTAACATAGACACTTCTGTGAATTGCTAAGTGTGTGAGATTCTAGTGGTTTCTTGATAAAGGAAGAGCTTGTCAAGGGGGATTTAGGAGCCATTTTTCTACATCAAATCATTAGAAGTGCTAATCCTCAATCTAGATAACAGAATAACCCAATTACAGTCAGATGCTAAGCTCTGCTGCAGATTAATCAACTGTCAAGGATGTCAGCTGCCAGCAGACTGGCCTGGCTGATGAGAACTGTCATATGCTCATGACCAAGAAGTGGAGATTCCAGGCTCATCTCTCCCTGCAGTGGGAACAGAAGCAGGGACATAAGCTCCTGGTGGCCCTGGGTGTTTTACTGCCTGCTACCCTCAGATTCTAAGAGAACAGGAAGAAGCCAGACTACAGGGTAGGATTCTCTAGGTCTGACTCTTTAAAGTAAAAACTGTGACCTAAGAATAGAGAGCAGCATCATGCAAATAACTTTGCCTTTTATTTAAAAATTTGCTTTGTGGCTAGAGATGTAGCTCAGCGATGGAGTACTTACCAAGCAAGACTGAAACACTGGGTTCCAGCCCTAGCACTGGGAAAAAACAAGCACTTTGATGGTATAGGGTTTCAACTTTAGGCCTTGACCTTGCTTATGTTTTTGCTCAGTACTGGTCTCAGGCCATGACCCTCCTATTTACATCTTCCCATGTAACTAGACCTATAAATATAGACCAGCATGACTGGCTTGTTTGTTGAGATAGGGTGTCCCTAACTCAAGGCCCAGAACTAACCAGGCAAGTCTTGAATCTTGTGTTCCTGATCTCTGCTTCCTGTGTAGCTGGGATTATATGTATACATATCATGTTTTAATCGTTTTCAGTTATTCTATTTGAAATCACTCAACTTAATGGGTTTCATTATTTGATTTTTCTTCATGCATGCAATGTACTATGATCATATTCACCTCTTCTCACCATCTCCTTTTGCTCCCAACTATCCCATTGGTTTCTCCCAAACAATTTCCCTTTGACATTTATGTCATTTTTAAATTTTTAGGTATAGATTCTGAATATGAGAAAAAGAGTGATGTTTACCTTTCTAACTCTGGCTTATTTTTACTTAGCATGATGATCTCCAATTACATCCACTTTCCTGCAAATGACATACTTTTATTATTTTTTTCATGGCTGAATAATACTCTATTATGTATATATGACACACCTTCTTTATCCATTCACTACTTGATGGCATCTATAGATTGATTCCATTTGTTGTCCATTGTAAGTAGTGTTGTAATAAAGATGGGAGTACAGGTATCTCTATTATATACTGACTTACAGTCCTCCAGATATATGCCCAACAGTGCTATGAAAGTTCTATGTTCGGTTTTCTGAGAACTTCCACACAGATTTCCATAGTGGCAGCACCAATTTACATTCCTGCCATTCATACTTCTCCCCCCAAGCCTTTTCTGGTCGTGGGGCCTGACCTCTGGGCCTGGGTACTGTCCCTCAGCTCTTCAGCTCAAGACTAGCGCTCTACCACTTGAGCCACAGGGCCACTTCCAGCCTTTTCTGCTTATGTGGTGCTGAGGAATCGAACCCAGGGCCTTATACATACAAGGCAAGCACTCTAGTGAGACACCTTCCCAGCCCAGGTCATTTAATTTTTAAAAATATTTTTGTTACCTTTAGGTAGTTGTACAAAGGAGTTCCATTGAACATAGCAGTTTAGGAATACAGAGCCTCTTGATCAATATCATCCCTTTCGACTTTCTCACCCACCCTTCCAATCCAGCAATTCCTCCACTATACTTTATTTTTAAGTTGTATATTTTTTTCATTTAATGTGGCAGTTTATGCATACAGTGCATCTTGATCTGTGTCACTGCTTCAACATCTTCACTCACTCCCCTTTGACCCATCCCTTCCCTTGCGATCTACTTTATCATTCTGCATTTGTACATATTAATTTTATTGTGAAGTTCCAGCATAGTGTGTTAATCCCCCTACTCTTCAGCAGGAAATGTCATTTTTTTCAAGCCGTTCATTGGCAATTATTGAGATACATTCAGTTTTTGTGAGTCAGAAAATGGCAGCAATACAATTTTCATTTTCTGGATTATTATGAAATTGTAAGCATTTTCATAAGATCATTTTATATGTGAATTGATTTTCTGCTTTTCTCCTACTTAAATAGGCTGTTTAAAAAATTAACTTAGGATAAAGACTAGCAGGAGAAATTTGGGCTGATGGGGAGGGTGAAGGAAGTTGAATACCATCAAAATAAATTATTTTCAACTATGAAATTAGAACAAGGAAACTTATTGGGGATGCTTTTTTGAAGGGAGAGAGAGGATGGCAGGGACTGCAATAGTGAGGATGAAATTGATTGGAATATAGTATAAGTAAATGTGGAGATGTTACAGTTAAATCCCCCCTCCTAACTAATATAAGCTAATTTTTAAAGTTAATTTAAACAAATTTATTTATTATTGCCTTGTTGAAAAGTTTTCCTCCCAGAACTTCACTTATTTTTAACCTCTTTACAGTCTTGTACAGAATTTTTCTGTTTTGTGTTGTAATTTATTATATCAATTACTTGAAGAAAGGATATCAAAATATTTTCACTTAAAAGTCTCTCCTACTAAGTATTTTTATTTAATACTATGGTGATAAAATGTAATTTCTTTTGTGTGTGTCCATGTTTGTGTGTGTGTGTGTGTGTGTGTGTGTGTGTGTGTGTGTATGCCAGTAGTAGGGCTTGAACTCAGGGCCTGAACACTGACCCTTAGCTTTTTCACTCAAGGATAGTACTCTATCACTTGAGCTACACCTCCACTTCTGGATTTTGGGTAGTTAATTGGAGATGAGTCGCACAGACTTTCCTGCCTGGCTTTGAACCAGAACACTCAGGTCTTAGCCTCTTGAATAACTCGGATTACAGGTGAGAGCCACCACTTGTAATAAAGTTAATAGATCTATAATTTAAATAGAATTTACTTTGCAAATGTGTAAGTCAAGTTTCAATAAGCAATCATTTCAATATCATTTGTTAATAATATTTTTCCAATTCATTTAGATATCACTATCCTATGTACTTTGTTATATTATTCTCCATGTGTTACAGTGATAGTTTGTCTCTTTTGCCTTAATAATAGTTTCTATATTCATAGTTTCCTTTTTTCTTTCCTTTTGTACTATTTTCAAATAGTTGTTAAAGTGAGTTACAGTTTGCTTTGGGTCTTTTACATTTCTTTATTAAGGGTTTTCAATTTAACATGTATATTTATGAGTACAGTCTGTCTTTTTATAATTTAAATTTTATTTTAAAGGTGATTGTTCTTTTTGAACAGTGTCACCCTTCCCTCATTTTCTTCTGATTTTTCCCCTCCATGCCACCCATTCCCTCTAGTTGTGAAGTTCATTTCCAACCTAATGCCTAGTGAGTATCAGTGCTGAATTGGTTCACTCCCAAATCAGATAAACTTATATACAATAAAACGGGTACAGAAATAAAGTAAAAGCAATGACAAAAGGGAATAAACTGAAGGAGGAAGTAAATAACTGCAAATGGTACAATAAAAAACGTTGTTTCCATTTCCTGGGGTATATTTAGACAAGCATCATTTTTTTATTTTAATTTTAATTTTTTGTGAACATACTGTACAGAGGGGTTGCAATTACATGGGCAAGATAATGAGTACATTTCTTATCAAGCATTGCAGCCTCCTCCTTTGTTTACCCTTCACATCCCTTCCCAGCTTCCCCCACCCCCTACCCGATCCCCCCCCCCCCCCACCAAAGTTGTAAAGTTCGTTTTTGACATGACAACTTGTACTTCTCATAGTTGCATCGGGTCCACCTGTATCCTTAAACGACTTGTTTTTCCCATCTCCTCCACAAATTATACCGACATCAAATATAGTGGAAGCAGTTATACTGTGGGGGAGGGACATACAAAGCTACAAAGAAATAATCTTATAATGAGTTAGAAACAAATACATGAAAGAAAAAAACATTTAAATACATGTCTAAGGGTTCATTTTCCTAACATCACATTATCTGACCTTTCCTGCTTGACTCATACATATACTAGATATTACAAATAAGGGAAACCATGGGACCTATGTTTCTTTGGGCTTGGCTTATTTCACTTAATATAATTTTTTCCAAGCCTTTCCATTTCCTAACAAATGGGGAAATGTCATTCTTTCTGATGGAGGCATAGAATTCCAAAACTTGACATAAAGCATCATTTTATATGATCATATGCACATAGTTATTGAGCCCTTGTGATCCTCTCCAAAGAATATCTTCCTTTGTTCTCACTGTGTGAATGTTTAGAGTGCTGTTTAGAGAATCAATCCAGATACCCCTCAGTGGATGAGTGCCTCAAGAAAATGTGGTATTTATACACAATGGAATTCTATGCTTCCATCAGAAAGAATGACATTGCCCCATTCATAAAGAAATGGAAAGATTTTGAAGAAATTATATTAAGTGAAGTAAGCCAGACCCAAAGAAACACAGGCTACATGGTTTCCTTCACTTAACATAATTAGAATGTGCCTATAAATCTAAAAGTAAATCTAATGAATAGTAAAAGACAAATAATAACACTTAGACAAAGAAGTGACGGACCTCTATGATGAAAATTTTAAAAACTTGAAAAAAAAAATCAAAACAGAAC
>NW_012267279.1:7851670-7968230 GCF_000151885.1 Dipodomys ordii | reverse complement strand
TACCACTTGAGCCACAGCACCACTTCTGGCTTTTTCTGCTTATGTGGTGCTGAGGAATCGAACCCAGGGCCTCATGCATGCAAGGCAAGCACTGTACCACTGTGCCATCTTCCCAGCCCCCCAATAAAAACATTTTTATAGCTCATATCTTCATTTAAGGTAAAGTCAGCTCTTCCACTTGTATCATTGGCAATGTTTTGTGTTCACTCACTCTGTCATAAATTCTCCCCACTAATTTTTAGTCTTTAGCAATTATTAGTAAAAATTAGGAAACAATTTAAATATTTTATAACACACTGGCTAAATAAATTTAATTACATGTAAATAAGCATGGTATTAAGCAGCAATTTAAATGAAATTGTTATAAGTGCACATTGACATAAAATATATTCAGGTTATATTGTTAGGCTTAAAAATGGCCTAGTAAACAGAGTCCATAGCATGGAAATGTAAGAAAGTCACACACTAAAGTACTTACAGAAGCTGTCTCTCTTCATGGTAGAATTAAAGGTTTATAAAACAAACTCTTTTTTTTTTCCCTTTCCTTTGTTGTTCTTCTTTTTTATTTTGTTGGTCCTGGGGCTTAAACTCTGGGCTTGGTTTCTATGTCTAAGCCTCTCTGTGCTCAAGACTAGCATTCTACCACTTGAGCCCTAGTACCACTTTTGGCTTTTTCTGTGTAGTTTATTGGAGATAAGAGTCTCACAGATTTTTCCTGCCTGGTCTGGCTTTGAACTGCAATTCTTAGATCTCAGCCTCCTGAGGAGCTAGGATTTACAGGTGTGAGCCACCAAGGCCTGGCTGTTCTTTCTCTCTCTTTTTTTTAATACCAGAGGGAGTTTATTATAAAGTTTCATTACACATAAAAGTTCAGGATTATGGACTTTACAATCTCATCCTGGTGAAGTACAAAACAACATGATTAAGGATCATCTATTTCAATACTTCTCAAAACAAATACTGACAAGTTTAAAAAAATACTGTTGATCCTAACACGGTATCAACAGGCATATGCTTTGATTTTGTCTATAAATGTTACCAGTAAGAAACCCTAACCCTAAACACATACATAGCTTTGCATTACTTCTATGAGCTTAATACCCTCCTCAAAAATCAGATTAAGATCTTGACAGAGTAGCTAACTTTCATTAATTTCATAAATTCATTGCCTAACTACATTTACTTTTCAAAAACATATTTTATAGTAACTAATATCTCAATCATAGTACAACTGCAGTCTAAAGCTAGTATGTATGTTTTAACAGAACATATATTCATTAAACCCTTAAAAATGGACATAATTGTGCTAGTTGGCTCTGATCATAAATTGATTTCATACTACAATATTAAGTGATAAGATCTGTTCTCAGAAAGACCTTAAGAACTAGTTGCCTGAGTATCTGTTTCACACCAACACAGTTTAGGTAACTAAGACTGTGAAGTGTTTATTGACATTTATTCCAAGTGAAAAAACTTACTGCTTTTGGATATTGTATGAGGGAACAGTGACTATCTTAATACTTGTCATGTGTTATAGTTTTATGAAAATTTCCTCTTTAGGCAGGAAATCCTTGTATTTGCAGGAGTTTGTCAGCCTGGGCAACATAGACCTTTTCTCAGAGTGTTGAGGTAGAGCACTTGCTTAGTGTATGCTACCCAGAAAACAAAAGAGTATATTTTTGGTTTGGTAGTCAGTTGTTTGTAGGAGTTGTATGTGACAGTCTTACAATGCTTTGATAGTCTTCCTGCTTGGTGTTCATTCACTATGCTGATGAGGAAGTACCAACCATCTTACATTCCTGAACTTTTAAGAGACGCCTTAGTTCTAACTGGAATTGGGACACAGTAGGATTTTTGGCTTGTTGTCCATGATTGCCTATGTTGATTTGCTTTTGTAGGCCCCAAATGGGCTTCTGTGGACCACCATTTCTAGGCTAATTAGGGAATGCCCTTCACCCCACACATCATGCATTGAGAGTGGGTAAATAGAGCTATAATCAGGCTATTCTTCTTAAAAGCTGAATTGAGGTGTGACTTGCATACCATGCAGCTTACCATTTAATTTAAAGGGTGTGATTTAATGTTCAGTATACTAATAGAGTTCTGTGGCCATCACCACAGTCAATATTAGAACGTTTCTATCAGCACTACAAGAACTCTCACATCATTTTAGCCATCACCCCTACCCCCAGCTTCTCCCACCCATTCCTTGCCAATCACTAGTCTGGTTTTGTCCATAGAGATGACTAAACATCTTGCTAATCTGTGTTTTAAATTCATGTTTATATTGATCCAAGTTTGTTTTTCAGTGATCATGAAAATAATCATGGCTTATTGTTTCTTCTGTAGCAGGTTAGGGACCAAACTTATAGCTATGTTTAGTGGTTTTAAAACCTGGGGGGGGCTGAGGTGATGGATTACAGCTGCCTTCAGCTTCTCATGTTGCGCTTATGTTCAACTGGAGAGCTCTGTAACTTCTCTTCATTTTATGTCTGTCTGTCTCTCTCCAATACAGTTGAAAACTTCCCATCAATGTTAGGCATTGCACAACCTTATTTTCTGATGTGAATCACTAGTTGGAAGGAAAAAAAGTTTTTGACAACAAATCTAGTTGCCATCCAGGTCAGCTCAGGCCATATTTGCTAGGTGTTGCCTTTTGAAATAATTGTGGCAGCTTGATCGTAGGTATCCCAAGTGGAATTCTATAACCAAAGGAAATGGAGTAGTTAAAAACTGCTTATTTCTTACATTTCAAATATTTTATACATATAAATTCATTATGCTACCATTTATTAACCATCCTCTATATAAAGAACCCTTAACTTCCCAAGCAATAAAGGAAAATCTTGGCTTAAGTATACTTCAAACTTGTAAGCCATGTTGCTTTTTTTTAAGCTTTCCTTATTTACACTCCCAAAGAGAGCAGTCTCCTTAACTCTTATGGTTACCAACATAAATCTATTAAGAGCAAAGAATAGATCAAGATGATTCACATGAAGTTACCAATATCAAGTGATTCCATGTATTAATAAAGGAAAAATGTTTTGTACTACATAATGATGAAAAGTGCATACAATGACTAGAATTGTGTTTAAAATATTTTATAGGTATTATCTAATGTAGTCTCACAACAATCCTATAAGATATGTAGTATTTGATGTTTACTTTTAAAGATAAGAAAAAGTTTCAGAATCATAGAGTCAGTAATCAGTTCAAGTACATATGGCAAATAAGTGGCCTTATTGTGACAAAAATCCATATGTTCTTAAATCTTGTATAATATAAAACCCTAAAGGGATCTGGAGAGAAATAATAACTACAGAGAATTTCTTATTCAAGTATCTAACGCACAGTGTAATGTGTTTAAAAAACATTAGAGAAAAACATGGGAAGAGAAGAAGATTAAGCCTAATAAAATAGCTGAATTATTAAATTCTTTCCACATCTTCCATTCTTATTCCTAAGGATACAGAACAATCACCATGTGCTACAACATTTCCCATTGCTTGCCCCACTATCTCTTCCTTTGTGTTTCCAACAGTTCTGGAAAGATGGAGGCTCCACTTCTCTCTTTCATCAGTTATCTCTGACCCAGATCAATGATCTTCAACCTACTAGACCAAGAACCTCAATTCTTGGGCTCTAACGGTTCTATCTTCAACCATCAGTTAGTAAAAAGCTAAGATATAAACTCATTAAAACTGAATAGTAATGAGAAATATCAGTAGAGAAGACATATGTAATATGTGCTAATTCTTCCCTGACTAATATAATCTAGTGTCTATAATTCAGGTCATCTTGGTATAGGATACCTCTTGATAAACCATTAACCACCACCAGCTTACACAATGCCAACATGTGAACCACTCGATTCCCGTCTGGTGATAACTACCCTTTCCCAAAGTTCATGCTATAAGAATTGCTTGTAAGATGGGTGTTGGCCACTCCTTTTGACGTTATCTTAAAATCCTGGCATCTATATCTGCTCTTTGGGCAAATGGAATGATACAATGAGTGTCCAAAGTCATGGGTACCTAAGGACACTGCTAAGTCATTCCAAAGTACTCTGGAAATGCATCATGAAGATGCCCATAAATGCTATCAGCCGCTGCCTGCCACATGAGTGAACAATTCTGTGAGAGGAGAGATACAGCGAGTGTGATGAGCATGTGCATGATGACTAAATTTAGTTTCCAATCTGACATCCTCATTTCTGCCTTTTCTGGAATCAGCCACTGTGCCCCCCCTACATAGTCCAATTCTGAAATGATCCCCATCCAAAGGTCTAAATGTCAACTGCTCTGAAATTCTGATGGTGAATGAATGTGTAACTTTCCAAACAGACACTCTGTGGAATCTTATCACCTCTCCCAGAAAGCAGCCAGGAGAGAACCATGGCCATATACTGAAGCAAGGCCTGGCTTCTGGCCTTGTAAAGCCACGTCTCAAATACAGGCACTACTGCTTCATCCCACAGATGCATTTCCATCGTGACCTGGAGTCCTTCAGCCTTTCCAGTGTTTGCGTCTCATTTCCTGGGGAGGTCAGACGTTGGAGTATTAAATGCAAATGGAAAAAACGGGCATTTCCAAGCCATTTTCGAGTACTGAGCTCTTCAAAGACCAGGTGTTGCATAGGCTCAAAAGAAAGGCAGGGAGGGTTCCCAAAGTCCCCCCACAAGAACCTTATTTCTAAGGCCTGAAGAAGTATTACTTCTAACTCCTGTCTTAAGTATGCTTTTTTGACTAGTCAAATACTACTTGGGGAAAACATCAAACTCAGCAACTTCAGGTGAATGACTATGCAGGCCCACATGTTTTTCTGATAAAGTCAAAACTAAAGGAGGGAAAAGGTTTAGGTCACCCACTCCCAGTGATAGTTACAAAACATGATCTAAACTTTGCTCCCCCCTACAGTGTCTTCTTCGCCTCTCAAGGCTTGCTTACTAGGAGACCTCACCACACTGTAACGAGACTGCAACCCATTCTGTTCCTCAGTCTTCACCTGTACACTCAGCTTTCCGTACTTAGCAGCTCAATGCATTTGCCATCCTTGCTGTGATTCTGTAGGTCCAGGGCATCTGACTACTGGCAGATGTAACAGTACTTGATTATTGCTGAATTCAAGGCACAATTGATTCTCACAATTGTAGAAATGGGGTTAGCCCTACTTGGGAAGTCTGATGAAGATTCTAGCAGGATTGTTTCCATTGTTGTTACTCTGAATTTCACAGGGGAAATTATGTTCTAGCCATATTTATAAATGTTTTATATGTCTTGACTCATACTACTCACAAAATCATTGTGAGTCACTAGTGTTGCTATTGAAACTGCCCCCCAGATTTCTCTCTTGGATTTCAGTTTCAGCGGATCATCATCATTATCACCGTCAGTAGCAGCAGTAGCAGCTGCACAACTTCCATCCCAACCTTTATACTTACTTATACCACAAGTTGTTTGTTTCCTACTTTCCAGAGGAAACTGAGGATATTAATTGTAAAGATTCTCTTCCTCACCTACTCTTTCAAATCTGTGTCACTCTCATCTCCCTGCAACTCAAAACAGATATAACAATCTTTTCCTGTACCTTCTCCCCCTCCAAGCTGTGTCTCTCTGCTATGTTCCCCCTCCTGAGTCAGCCCTCTTAGGTGTGGAGTGGTTTAATTGAACAACTTGGCTTTGTGTGGTTGAACTGGGCTGCTGTCACACTTTGATCTTACTCTTCTTGGATTTTTTTTTCCTTCTGGTCCTGGAGCTTGAACTCTGGGCCTGGGCTCTGTTCCTGAGCTCCTTTTGACTCAAAGATAGTGCTCTACCACTTGAGCCACAGTACCACATCCAGATTTTTCTGTGATTAACTGGAGATAAGATTCTCACAAACTTCGCTGCCCTGGGCTGGCTTTGAACTGTGATCCCCAGAGCTCAGCTTCCTGAGTAGCTAGGATTATCGGTATGAGCCATTAGCGTCTGGATCTTCCTGGACTTTTGAACAGCATCTTTATCTATACAATAGAGATGATAGCACCATGGTTACAGGGTTTGGGAAAAAAATTGATAAAATAATGACCATAAATCATAAACCTAAATGCCAGAGACATAGCAAAACCCGAATAAGCAATAGCTTTTAATTATGGTTCTTATGTTGGTGGTGAAAGTACTATGTGCCTTTCGTGCCAGCTTAATTCCACTGTGAAATACATAGTGCAGGTACTTAACAAGCATCTGTTTGAGTGGTGGTGATGAATGGTGAATTATTTGCCATGATAAGTTTGTGTCTGCCGGAGGCTCAAGATTTCTGGTTCCTCTCAGAGCTGTTTGGCATCACCACAAGTTTTAAAGAGGACCATTTATGTAGAGCAGGGCGCTATAGCCAAAATCACTTTGTTTCTGTTGGGAAATAAAATGATTCCAACTTAATGTAATCTTCTGGGGACACAGACTAGATCAGGCAGAGAAATGTATACTCTGGCTAGAAGCAGTTTTGAGGAAGAGAACCCAGGGTTAGCAGTTCTCTCAGTATCTCATTTCTTTAGATCCAACTTCAGTCTGTTAAAGAAGAAAGAGGATGCTAAGCACTAAGAAAACAGAGAATCCACAGATGTCTTTCTCAAAGGTCTTTGGTCTGGGAGAATGTGTCTTTTTAACTTGAGGGCATCTGCCCTCCCCCTCTCCCTCCTCTCATCAACAACTTAAATAATCTCAAAATACCATCCAAAAGAAAATGCATCCAGAGGGGGAAAAATCTCTAATCTTTTGGAAAGTGACATTATCAGTGAAGGAAAGTTGGGGGATGTGGCATGGGACAGTAGATAGATAGTGAGAAATAATTGGTGCAAGTACTTTTATGATTATCATGTACACATAGCTTTGAAGATGATTGTGATGTTTTAAGGAGGGGGTAACAATGAAATGCACTCATTGCCTTACTCATGTAACTTTAACCTTTCTGTACAGCATCTTTACAATAAAATAAAATTTTAAAAAAGAAAAAAAAGAATGTCCATCTCCTTAACTTAAATATAAATCAATTTGGCCACTTTAAGTTACTTTGCAGTGGTGTACCTTATGGAACCTAAAGGAAATGAATAGGTGATACACACCTACCTGTCTTTATTGCTTGAATGAGCACATGCTATATTCCAAGCTTCTTACAGGGTTGTAGGAATGTGTAAATGGAATATACCTCTGCCCTCAAGTTGTCTGTGTTATTGAGAAGACACACATTCTAACCTTATCTTGGGGAAGCTGATACAACTCAGAACTATGCCAACCACGCAACAGAGAATAACCCATTCTTGAGCCTGGAATAAATAGCTTTGGGGATGCAGATTTTATCATAAATTTGGCTATTTGTCTGTATTACTAAGTTTCCTTGGACATTTCATCTTAGCAAAGCCTATACTTGCTGTATAGAGGGATGGTAGAATCAAGGAGATTGCAGAAATTTAAAGGGAAATAAAATAATCCTCCAGTTTTCCTACAAGTCAACTATCCAGGCTCCAGATAGCTGTTTGTCTGGCTTTTTAATAGCCAGACAATATCTGTTGCTAATCCCTCACCAGAATTCATTTTAGGTGCTGCTATCAATACTGATTACACAAAACTCTTAGGAATAATTATCCATGCTGCTATGGTAGATCACTTATTAATAATTTTGGAGGCCATGTGAAAGATCAGATACATGGCTCTAGTCTCCTGGATATGTACACAATGTAAACTGTACACAGCAAGCTTAATTGAAGTCACTTAACTAAAATGTACTTTGTCATTGTCTTTCCTTTTTTTTTTTAGCATAGAGGAAATGTACAGAGGGGTTACAGTTACACAAATCAGGTAATAAGTATTTTTCCTTTTAAACAGTATCACCTCTTCCCTCATTTTCTTCCAGTTTTCTTATTCTCTGCTCCTTCCCATGCAAGCTGTATAGTTCATTTTCAAGATAGTGAAGCAATGAGTGTCACTGCTGCTTTAGTTCACCCTGTGTCCCATCATTTTTGTGTTCCCCCTTTTGCTCCTCCAAACAGATAAACATGTACAAAAGTACAGAAGTAAAAACAGCAACAAAAGGGAATCCAGTCACATATTTCTATTGCTCAAGGATTGCTTAAGCAGAATTATTGTCTTATGACATCACATGATTACAATGGAATTTGACTCTTGAATCTTGACCTTTTTCCATTGAAGGAAAGAAAGGAAAAAATGTCCTTGACAGTTCACTAAGGGTTTAAAGACAGTGGAACTAATTCGTAATGTTTAGGAATCAGAAGGCTGTTTCTGTGAATAGATTTGCCATTTCAACATTATTTATAAGTGATGGTTACCTAAAGCTTTAAGGTTTTTTCTTTTTGCTTTTGTTCTGTGGATGGCATTTCACGAAGATGAGTGAGCTACAGCAAGCTCTATTTTCATAATGATTGGTGCATCTGTCTGTCTCAACAGACAAGAAGCTCTTTTGGCATACACTTTTCTGAACTTGTTAAGAGAAAGTAGTCAGAAAAGTGGCTGCTCCTTGATAAGGAAGGTCTTATTTATTTCTGTCTCCTTTCTTCTCTCTTCCTGCAGTGTCCTGTGGCCAGCCATGGCTGACATCTGCTAGTCCTTTCAGCTTCGAAAGTGGTTGATGATTCTAAGTTACAAAGTTGCCTTCATGGGTTGTGAAGTGGGAAGCAAGGTCCAGCTGCAGTATTCTTCACAGTGATACTACCTTAGACTGTGGCCCCAGCATTCATAGAATCATTTGGCTGAGCTAACTCTTGAAAGCACATTACTTTTTTTGTCCATGATTTTTTAATGGACACTTTTCCAAGTTCATTACCATGAGTGTAGTTTCTCTTGGTATTATAGACAAGGTTGCATTAATGATTGCTCAAAGAAAGAATGTGTGCGATGTGTGCTGTTCTTTCCAAATGCATATTACTGAATTCTGAAAACAAAAGGGACCATTTTTTTCATACTAAAACAAAAAGAGGAGTTGGAGGAAGAAGAAAAAGGGAACTCGTGGTGCCTGTTCTTCTGACTTAAGAAATCTAAAGTCACCAGAGACTTCATTCAGCCTTCAGAAAAACTGTCAGCATTAGTCCCTACGGAGAAGCCCTGTTTGCCCAATACATGGTGTAACCATAAGATAGGCACAGGTTTATATCACATTCCATCTAGTGTTTCTGAGTCTAGCTTGATAGACTAAGCCTAGCAAAGGCTCTTTTGAGAATGAAGAGTGAGAAGTGGCAAATGTCACTTGAAGTTTCCTCAACCATGTGCTTGGGACAACTCAGGTAACCCTTTGAACTTCAGATACATTTGGAAAGTGGGGACATAAATGCTCATTTATACAATGAGGGGCTCAGGTAGTGAGTGCAAAGAGACTGGTATTAGTAAGAGTGAGTATAGGGCTTGGGTGGGCATGCTTGGAAAACTCAGCATTCTGGGAGTGTGTGCTTGCTGGCTTCTCTTGGAAATGAAGTCAAAACAACTTGAGATCTGCACATTTTCCCCAGCAAAATAATTGTGTTTGTTCACGTCTCTTGGTCGTTCGTCCTGGCTGCTTTCTAGATGAGTGTGCTGTGAGGCGTGGATGGCAGCTTATCTGGCTAAGAGTGAGGAATAAACCCTTAGCAGCCTCTGGTGTTAAAGGGCTTGACTTATCTCTGTGTGGTGGCACAGTGCCCTGGCTGGGTTTACGTCTTTGTCTTTTGCACTCTGTGTCATTGCTTAGCACAGCTGTCAAACACCTCTGGTGACTCTGAGAGCATGTTGATGGACAGTCTATTCCATTCCCAGGATATCCTAGGTCAGTGGGCATTCTCATTTTTAGCATGTCTGGTTCTGGAAGCACATTCACAAGAGATTCTCTTGGCTTTGGGAACAACAAATATATTTCTTAAAGTATAGATAATATAGGGGCTGGGCCATTTGTTAGGAAATGGAAAGATTTGGAAAAAATTATATTAAGTAAGCCAGACCCCAAAAACAAAGGTCCCATGATTTCCCTTATTTGCAATAACTAGTATACGTCTAGGATAAAAGCAGAAAAGGTCAAAAGCTATGTACATATGACCATATAAGATGATGTTAAGTGAAATGAACCCCAAGATAGGGGCACAAGAGATTTTATCTTTGTCCCTGTTTTTTTTTTTTCTTTTCTATGTCTTTCCCCCATGGTATAACCCCTGTTGTTACTATACATTCTTATAATTTGGGGAGGGGAAGGGAAATAACAAAATGTTGAAACAAGGATACAGGTTGACCCATTGTAACAGTGAGACATACAAGACACTGTTGAAAACAAAAAGAACTTTACAACTTGGGGGGGAGGAGTTGGGGAAGTGGGGAGGGAAGGGATGGTAGGAGAAAAACAAAGGAGTGGGTAACACTGCTCAATAGGAAATGTACTCATTACCTTACTCATGTAACTATAACCCGTCTGTATAGTATCTTTACAATAAAAATATTAAAAAATAAAAATTATATATAGGGGCTGGGAATATGGCTTAGTGATAGAGTGCTTGCCTTGCATGAATGAAGCCCTGAGTTCGATTCCTCAGTACCACATACACGGAAATAAAACAGAAGTAGAGCTGTGGCTCAAGTGGCAGAGTGCTAGCCTTGAACAAAAGGTCAGGGACAGCGCCCAGGCCCTGAGTTCAAGCTCCATGACTTTCTCTCTCTCTCTCTCACACACACACAGTACACATAATATTTCATAGCAAGTAAAACTTTCCTCATGCCAGGTGATAAGCATGTTGCTGGCAGGAAGGCGAATGTCACAAACTTTACTTAAAAGGAAATGGATAATTCATGATTCCAAGGAATTTTCTTTGTGGTTTTGAATACAGGGGCTCTCTCTTTCTAAGGTAGATGACCATTTCATTCTACCACTTGAGTCATACCTCCAGCTCTTTTTCCTTTAGTTAAGTTTTTCAGATACAGTCTTATGCCTTTTGCCTGGGTCCAACTTTGGACAGTAATCCTCCTAGCTAAGTAGTGGTTGGAGATACAGGAATGAACCATTGTGCCCAGATATGCCCTACCTAATTTTTAAATCTTTTGCCTTTATATACACATTTTATGATAATTTTTCAAGTTCTATTGCAAGTTTTGTTTTGGATTACAATGAAGCTTTATTGAATTTCTGCATGAACTCGGAAATTATTGACACCTTTACTATATTGATTTTTTTCTATTTATGAACTTAGGTAGGTCTGCTTTACTATCCTTCAGTATTTTTTTTAGCTCTTAGGTATTGTGATTTATTGGGATCAAATAGCTTAAAATAGAGTGTGGGAGCCAATCCAAATTATCTCTTTTGTCCACAGACTGTCTGCATGCACTGTTGCAAACCATAGGAATGAATGAGGGAGAAACACAAAAGACAGAACCTCCCAGGTCAACCACAGTTCCCAAAGCCAACCACGTAAGTGCTGACAGGGATGTATAATAACAAATACTCTTAGTAGAAATAACAGAGTCAGGAAATCCATTGGGAAAACACTGTAGCATTACCTACAGTTGCTATTCTTTTCTGACTACTAACAATTCTATTCCCATATTTATTCTTATTAAATATAATCCTTACTTGCACTGTCTTGTATAATAGTTACTAGTTACTTGAAGGTATACATTAAAATTAAATTGATATTTCAGCTCTTTAATGAACTCAGTCATACTAGTTATATTCTGCAATAAGAATTACATATGGTCTCTTAAGTATGAGAAAAGTTTGAGACAACTGTTCAATCCAACTAAGAACTCCTTTTTCTGCTGGATGCCAGTGGCTCACGCCTGTAATCCTACCTACTCAGGAGGTTGAGATCTGAGGATCACAGTTCAAAGACAGCCTGGGCAGGAAAGTCGATGAGACACTTATCTCCAATAAACCACTAGAAAATCGGGAGTGCCGCTGTGGCTCAAGTGGTAGAGTGCTAGCCTTGAGCTGAAGACTGCAGGAACAGAGCCCAAGCTCAGATTTCAAGCCCCACAACCGACAAAAATCAAAGCAAAAAACAAAAGAACTCCTTTTTTGCACATCTAACAGTGATTTTCTAGCTTAAACATTTAGTAACTGAGTTTATGACAATACGAACTAATTTCTTCTCCTTTTGGAAAGAACTGATGGTTTTAAAAGCTGCTCTTCATACTGAACTAAGGTAGACATCAGTCATTCTATTCAGTGGTAATAGTTATGCCATCTTGGACTAATCAGAGCATGTCCCAGTTTTCATGATACATACCTAGTGTTCACATGTGAAAATACTCATAATGTCCTTTCAAATACTTTTTTTTATCCACTACCTATACAAAAGCAGCTTTTTAGAGCTATTTTTGAAATTTGCTAAAAGGTAAATAATAAATGTGTTACATTGTATCTGGAATAATTTTCTAAAATTAAAATTATTAAAATGCTTTTACAATAAAGAAAATTTTAGTTCTTGAGCTGAACCTTTTTGGAAGGTGTTTACATGCAGCTCCTGTGACTGTAGCAGTGGCATTCCCATTACAACAGAAGCTTCCAGTTGGCTGCCCTTCATAGAGAATATCTTCAGAGAATATCTTTGGGATGTCCCCCCAAAGTCTCAATAATTTCTAAGTAGGCAGTAAAAATAATGTAATGTCCTGAAGTAAGATATAAGATGCAAGCACTTTCAACAACCTAGAGTTGTGTACAATGGCTTCTTGGCCTCTTGTCAATCAAGGAAACTTAAGATTTGTTCTTACCAAGCCTCAAAGAGAATAGCAGAGTTCCAAAGGATGTTGTCTAATGCTTTCAACCTTGTCTGGATAGGATCATAGATCCCTTTGAGAATCCAAGGAAGATCAATGTTAAATCCTTTAGTTAGGAAACTCATTTTTGAAAACTGGCCCTAAACTTGAAGAGCATTTTGCAGCAGGATTGAAAAGCAATGATCTAATTAGTGTTTTGTTCTCTCATGTGTGAGTTTCCTTAAGTTGCTACCACTTACCTTTACTGCATTTGGTTCAGCAACATAGTAATCTTCATTCAGTGACTTTGGATAAATAGTGACACCTTTCAAATGGGTCAGATCTAAAAGAATGAGCGCATCAGTAAAATAGTAGGATAGAAAATCAAGATGGGGAAAAGAATGAAAAGATACTTGGACATTGTAGCATCACATGGGAGTTATTAGGAAAAGCTTTCTAGAGAAAAGCATGGGAAAAAGAAAACCTGCAGTAAAACTCAGAAGGGGAAGGATGCTTGTTTCTCCTTCCTGCACAGACAAAGCTCAGCTTCTTGCTTCATCATCCCAGAACATGTGTGGCGTTAAGAACCTTGACCAAACACTTCAAGATATTGTAGGTGGTAAGATGTTGTTATAATCATTTTTTCTATTCTATCTTTCAATCAACCTAAAACTTAAAGATTTTGATGAAGTGACCCAAATATTTGTCTATAGTTTCTCTGACAAGTATAGGGATGTCAGTGACATCTCCATTACATTTTTCATTCAGTTCAAGAATGTGAAGTACTAGAACTCTGCAACACAAGATGCATGTCTCTCTTCCTGACCTTTGAAACCTTTGCACTGGGGGCTGTAAGTACCAGCACTTGCTCTCTCATCGTGTGGCAGCTCATGCACATGCCTGCCATTCAGAGTTTTGGAGTGTGCGTTGACATCTCTGCATATGAAGATAAACCGGTGCTTGTTCAGATCAGGACCTGATACAGGGGTCTTGCTGGCAAGTTGTCAGAAATCTCATATTAAAATGTACCACCCTTATATCACATAATGGCCTTACTACTCACGAATGGGCCTATTCAGGCTGTCATCTACATCTAGTCTACAATTGTCTTTTTACGATAGAAGCAAATTTTTTCATCAGAATAGACATTAGATCAGCACCTGCTACTAGTCAAATGCACAATGAACAAGCGGTTAAATGAAATATATTTCTGTAGCAACTCAAATTTTACATGTTAGGAGCAAAGAAACAGAAGGAGACTAGACTCCTAGGGGAGCCTGAAAAAAAATGTAACTGTAAGAACATTTCCCTTTGAAATTAGACAGTATCCCAGTGTAGCAAATATCCAGATGTAGTCCTGAGGACACAGCATCAAGCTGTCTGGGTGGGGAAGAGGCAGTGTACCAATCAAGACAGAAGAGGCATCAGTGTCACTGCTCTAGCAGTAAAGTCATCCTACACACTTGTTTCCTGGTCCCCATAATGGCACTATAGTTGTTACCGCCATCCACGAGGGTAGACAGAGTGATGAGACAATCTGTCTTCTCTAAATTAGACAATCGGTTCTACAAGATTTTCCCCAGGCTGAGGCATTTGGCCTTTGTCATAAGCCTAGTAGCATTGCTGATAGAGTCTTTTGATGAGCAATCTGATTTAGTTGTGAAGCTGAATTTGGCAGAGATTTGGGTCCTATAAATGAGTGAGTACATAGACAAAGGACCTGAGGTTTACAGCCAGCTGCAAAGTTCTACCTGCTTCCTTACTGTTCCTTCACAATGCAGTGCTGTTGTGCGATAAATTAGCCTTTTGACACTATTACCCATGCCCTTGTGCAAGGGAATAATTATTTACAAGCAGGACCACATTCTTGTCTTAAGAGTCAGTTCACCTGGGTTCAATCTGTTGTTCTATCACTTGTATGTAACTGAAACTTTATGGCCCAAATATCTGATGGGAATAAGAATAGAGTTATTAGAAGGACATTAGATTATATATGTAAAATATTCAAGAAGAAAGCATCTAATAAACTTTAGTAGCCATTATAATTAAGCACTTACTTTATTTTCAAAATGTCATGTTATCCTGATCAAATATGGAGGACAGAGGCTATTGGCTATGAATCTCACACTTGTCTTGGTTCTAAAAGTGTACGCATCAAAAAAATTATATCAATTCAATTACCAGAAAAAAATATTGGCTATTCAGGAGTATGTATTTGAGGATGTAAGCCCCATGACTGGAATTGGCATATATTACCACTAATGAATATTATATTTATTTCTGGGCATCTACTGTGTCCATGTATGACAATGAACCCCATAAAAGCAGCAGTTTGGCATTTTTGCCAAAAGGAAATGAATTAAAAGGAAGAGTAGCAGAAGCTTCACAAGGAGAAAAGTGCCCTATCTCTCAACCAGTGTCAGAATGTGGAAATGTTTACAAAATGCTCATTAAGAGAAAAAGGGATTGTGAGATAAAAACAAAATCTGGTGAACAAGTTTATACTAGGGAGATAAGAAAGGCTAGGCCCCTATAAGGGATTTTGTTATCCAATTACTGCAACCTGACTTGCTGGAGGGAGAGGAGGGGGTTTAGAGAGGAAGATGGCAGGGGGAGGGGGAAAGAGAGGAAGAGTTTCCAAACTTGTCTCCAGCGACACGAGACATTTACGCCCTGCAAGATAAAACTGCCACTTAGAGGCCAGGAGAGCTAAACCTTCCTGGGTTGGCCTGGAGGCCTGAGCAGAGCCATGGGTTCTCTGGTCCTGCAGCTGAGCGCTGCCTTATGCCTGGTGACTCACTCTGTTTCTGGTAGTCCCATCATAGGCCTTGATCAGTCACCCCTAGAAGAAGATATGCCCCTCTTTGAAGATGTCTTCTCAGAGCAAGATGGTGTTGACTTTAACACACTTCTACAGAGCATGAAGGATGAGTTTCTCAAGACATTGAACCTGTCTGACATTCCCATGCAGGATTCAGCCAAGGTTGACCCACCAGAATACATGTTGGAACTCTACAACAAATTCGCCACAGATAGGACCTCCGTTCCCTCTGCCAACATTATCAGGAGCTTCAAGAATGAAGGTAAGCTTGCATTTTCTTTGATAGTCTCTGGCTTGGATTTTTCTCATGAAACAATAAGCAAATTTATGCCTGAAGATAATAGGATGAATCCATCCCACAGACACAGAAACAATGAACATCTTGTTCTAAAATGATTCATATGGATGAAAGGCCTAAAAACATTCAATTAATTGAATCTTTACAAAGTGTTTAATCTGGAAATCAAAGAAAAATATTGGTCTGCTGTGATAGGTTTGCCATTTTCCAGTTAGGCCTAGGTTTTCATTTGGGATTTTAATTGACCGCAAAACCCACCAGCTTCTACTTAGAATTAAAATGGGAAAGAGAGGGAAGGGGCGGGGGGATGGGGGTGGGTGGGGGAAGTTAGAGATCTGTGTTTTTGGTTAGACACTGAGTTTCTAACTTGTGATTTTGTTTAAGAAATGTTCAGGGAGAATAGAAACTTACATTTTAGAAATTCCTCCAAAGGTTGTGTTATCCTTGATGCATCAGGGTAGATAGTCAGTTTTCAGGAAGCATAAACAACACAATCAATGATTCAGATGATTGTTTCTATGCCGTTATGAAGAGCATGGCATGAACTTTCGATTCAGTAACTAGACCTAACAAGCTAGTAAGTTAGACTTTCCTTTTTAATGTGGGACTAGTAGGAAAAAAATTTCTGGTATCTGTGGTAGAAGCTGTGGGTTCAAATAAACTATTTTAAAAATTATTTACCATTTATGCCTTAAGCAGGCATAAAAGAGGTTTGGACTAATATTGAAAGCAGAAAAACACTGGTAAAGAAACTGGTCAGGACTTGAGATTCTGAGAGCTGGCTGACTTGGGAAGTTTGGATAAACATTTGGTAAATATATGAGCCTCCATTATCCCCACCTGTAACATGGGAGCAACGATATGTACATAATACATTGACTAAATCATAAGAGAATACCAGTAAGAAGGAATTAGACTACTCAGTGCTAAAGAAACTTTAATGGCTATCATGTTGTTTAATATTCTAGGCAGTAGGTATCTTTGAATCCTCAAGACAATATTTTCTTTCAATTTTAATTTGATTTAATAAATGACCCATCAAAATTTCTATTCAGTAGTGCATTCCTAATGGGAAAGGCAAGCTAAGATTACAGATTTCTTTTGGAGGGAAGACTGAGTTGAATGTAAACTCCACCTGTGGGAAGCCTCCCTCATTCTGCTGAGCCTTCCATCCATAGCTCAGGTTTGAGCTATTCATGCTTGTTTCGTCTATGAAGGTCAGGGTGTGGAATTCACCAAGCTTGCTAGTACCGGAGATCTCTAGGTCAGGATCAGGCTTCCCTGGACCATGCAGCCCATGTACCTCTTCAAGTTGGTGGGAGGAAATGCGCAGCTCAAGGACATGTATCCTCTCACTAGGCTCACCCTGGCAGCTGCTGTTAACTTTCTTTTGACAGGTTGAGTCTGCTCAGTGCAGCTCCCCTAGGAGATAAAGACCAAAAAGCCTTCAAGCTTGTTATTCCATCTGAGGAAACAAGGGCCACATCCAAGGTGGGAAAAGCAGGCCTTCAATTCTTAGGTTTATTTCACCCTTCTGTTATCATCTGGGAAATCAGGTGTGTGTGTGTGTGTGTGTGTGTGTGTGTGTGTGTGTGTAGGATTTCTTCTGATACAAAATGAACATGCATTGTGGGATCATTGTAAGAATCATACAAGACATTTGAAAAGCATCTCATGTGTGGAATTTGTATAGACTGGGCACTGTCTGCCTTTGCAGACATCTATGCATTGAAAGTGTATGATTTGATCAGTTTTAATATGTATAAGATTCTACTGAAACCATCATCAGGCTCAAAATAGGGAATGTATTCATTTCTACCAAGTGCTTCCTTGCCTTTGTAACCTTTCTCCCACTGCAGTGAGCACTTTTCTCCTGGAGGGATTATCAGCCTCCTCTCCTTTATGGTGAGGGGAGAGGTGGGTAGGGTGCTGAGGCTTGAACTCAGGGCCTGGATCCTGAGCTTTTTTGTTCAAGGATAGTGTTGTAGCACTTTAGCCATTGCTCCACTTCTGGCTTTCTGGTGGTTATTTGGAGAGTGTCATGGCTTTCCCTGCCCAAACTGATTGAATTTCAACCCCTGGATCTCAGGCTCCTGAGTAGCTAGAATTATAGGTATGAGCCACCTGTGCCCAGTTACTCTCCCATTTTTGGTCTTCTCCAGTTCCTTATCCAAAGGTAGTGTGTCCTCTATTCTTTTTTTTAATAAGTTTTTTATTGTGAAAGTACTATACAGAGGAGAGATTACAGTTATATGAGCATGGTAGTGAGTACATTTCTTATCAAGCGCTGTTGTCTCCTTTGTTTTTCCCCTACCATCCCTTCCCTCCCATCTCCACAACTATATTCGCCCCCCACCCCCCACCTAAATTGTAAAGTTCGTTTTTCTATATAGCATCTTGTACATCTCATTGTTGCAATGCATCTCATTGTATCCCTGTTTAATAATGTGTTTTTTCCCTTCTGCTCCCCAAATTATACCAACATCAAATACAGTGAAAACAGGAGTTATACCATGGGGGAGGGACATACAAAGCAACAAAAAAAACCACCTGGTATCTTATAAATACATTAGAAGCAATAGCAAGAAGAAAAAAAAAAACACTTGTGTCTTTATCTTGGGGTTCATTTCGCTTAACATCATCTTATCTGACCTTTTCTGCTTGTCTCAGACATACACTAGTTATTGCAAATAAGGGAAACGATGGGACCTATGTTTCTTTGGGCCTGAATTACTTCACTTAATATAATTTTCTCCAAGTGTGTCCTCTATTCTTATGCTGAGTGGATAGTTCCCAAACTACTGCAGTTTTAACCCAAAATATTAATGACATTTCAAGGACATATACCTGAAAGGCAGAATCAGCAACTAATAAATAGCTTTGAAGGTCTGTCTCTGTTGGAGGTTTCAGGGTAGGTTCAGACACAGCAGGGAGTCTGAATCATGTTTTTGCAAAAGGTGAAGGTATTAATCTTCATAGATGGGTTTACAGCTTCATTCTGCTGGTCAACAAACATTAACTGAGTGCTTGAAATGTTCTCTGCATTGTAAAGTCTGAATGGGAGCTGTGCTTGTATCAAGAGGTTAAATAAGATGTGATTAATAGTTGATCAGGAGAACCAGGCCAATGAATTTAAATTTAGTCCATAGGTCAAAATTTCTTCCTCCAGTGTGCAAGATGATTTTTGTTGGTACTTAGAAGCAACTATAAAACATGCAAAATCATTACATTCCATATAACTTCACCACAGGGATAAGCCCTTAACTATTTTAAGAAATAGTAAGTATAAAATAGCCACTAAGGTTACCCAACTCTGGATTTTTCCTCATTTTGGAGAGACCATTTTGATACTTTCCTTTTATTTTTTTATTGTAACTTCAGAATTTTTATTCATTTTCTTATTTTTTATTAATAAGTTTTTTATTGTGAAAATACCATACAGAGGGGTTACAATTACATGAGCAAGGTAATGAGTACATTTCTTACCAAGCATTGTTGCCTCTTCCCCTTCCCATATTATACCAACACCAAATACAGTGAAAAGATCCAATACCCCTTCATGATGAAGGCTCTGAAAAAACTAGGGAACCATGGAACATTGCTCAATACAATAAATGCTGTATATGACAAACCTACAGCCAGCATTATACTTAATGGTGAAAAACTAAAGCCATTTCCTCTAAACTCAGAAATGAGACAAGTATGTCCACTCTCTCTACTTCTCTTCAATCTAGTATTAGAATGCCTAGCTACATCAATAAGACAAGATGCAAACATAAATGGGATCCAAATAGGGAAAGATGAAGTTTAACTCTCTCTCTTTGCAGATGACATGATCTTGTATTTAAAGAATCCCACGGACTCCATTCCCAAATTACTCAAGCTGATTCAAAAATTTGGCAAAGTAGCAGGGTATAAAATTAACCCTCAAAAATCAATTGCTTTTCTGTATGCCAACAATGAGAAAAGCACGGCTGAAATCAGGAAAGCAACTCCTTTTGTAATAGCCCCACAAAAAATAAAATTCCTTTTACTTTTGAACATTACTAGGTAGAAAAATAGAGGGATCATCTGCCAATCTCTATCCAGTTCTTCGGTAACATATTCAGTTAAGGCTGAACACTTTTTTTAAAAAAAATTCTAACCCTTTGGCATTCATTTTCGATGTTAGTTTTGCAATCATAATGCAGTTTAGTATTCTAATATCAATTCTTCATCATATTTTGGTGTCATAGAATGCTAACATTTTGTTTGTCTTCATTGGTCCTCTCTTCTCATCCACCGTCAAGCTACTTGCATGGATTAGCTCTCTTCCTACATAACTAGCCACCTGGATTTCTATGCCACATACTGGGAGTTTGATTTTTTTGTACATCTTTCTTTTATTTCAGATCTGTTTTCTCAACCAGTCAGTATTAATGGGCTCCGAAAATACCCTCTCCTCTTCAATGTGTCTATCCCTCACCATGAAGAGGTCATGATGGCAGAACTCAGGTTGTACACACTGGTGCAGAGAGATCGCCTGATGTATGATGGAGTGGAGCGAAAAATTACTATTTTTGAAGTGCTACCGAGTGAAGGGGACAACACAGATGAAAGAAGCATGCTGGTCTTAGTGTCAGGGGAGGTCTATGAACTCAACAGTGAGTGGGAGACATTTGATATCACAGATGCCGTCAGACGTTGGCAAAAGTTAGGCTCTTCCACTCATCAGCTGGAGGTCCACATTGAGAGCACTCAAGACCAACTTGAGGATGCTGGAAGAGGACAGCTGGAAATAGACACCAGTACTCAGAATAAGCATGACCCTTTGCTTGTTGTGTTTTCTGATGACCAAAGTAGTGACAAGGAGAGAAAGGAAGAAATGAATGAAATGATCACCCACGAGCAACTTCTGGAGATGGACAACTTGGATGTGGATGACTTTTCCAGAGAACCAGGAGAAGAGGCTCTGCTGCAGATGAGGTCAAACATCATCTATGATTCCACTGCTCGAATCAGAAGGAATGCCAAAGGAAACTACTGCAAGAAGACCCCGCTCTACATCGACTTCAAGGAGATTGGCTGGGACTCCTGGATCATTGCTCCTCCTGGATATGAAGCCTATGAATGCCGTGGTGTTTGTAATTATCCTCTAGCAGAGCATCTCACACCCACAAAGCATGCGATTATCCAGGCCTTAGTTCACCTCAAGAATTCCCAGAAAGCTTCCAAAGCTTGCTGTGTGCCCACAAAGCTGGAGCCCATCTCCATCCTCTATTTAGACAAAGGTGTTGTCACCTACAAGTTCAAATATGAAGGCATGGCAGTCTCTGAATGTGGCTGTAGATAGAAGAGGAATCCTATGACTTATTTAATAACTGTAAATGTGTATATTTTGTGTTTATTTAATAAGACTATTTAATGAGGGTGTACAGATAATAGAGGCTTCTTGCCTTTGGGAAATGGACAAGTGAGTTTGTTGCAGGAAGAACATATTTAGCTATCCAGTCTTCCAGTCTGTTTTTCTTAGGCTTGCATTTCCTGACAATGCTACATTTAACAGCAAATGGCAGGCCCACACTACTTATCTTTCACAACAATTTGAAAACAGCAACCCCTAAGCAAAAATATGCTATCTACACACACAAATTTGCGTATGTCTATATGTATGTGCATGAACTGATGAGCATCTTTTGGTTCAACAGAAGCAGGTTATACTCAAATACATGCATGGCTCACTGAAATGTGAATATATTAAAAGCTAATGCCATGTGTTCAGTCATCTCTGATGATTTAAGTCATGAAAATTTGCATTAGGAATTTAAGAGTTCTAGGATTACATTTGGGAATTTAAGAATTCTAACATTACGTTTCCCAAGTTCTCTGGACATTCCAGTGTAGTTTTTGTTATTTGAGTTTCTGCTATGGTTTAGAGCTGCAGGCCTGGTAAAGGAGGATGCATGCATGGGAGGGGTGGTCATAGAAACCAGTTTTGAAAAGGAAAGTGGTCCTAGAGGGCCAACAGCAATGAGCCCATGAGGGTTATGTATTGTAGAAAGCAGGGGACGGTGAGGAAAGGAAGCCAAAAGGGAACTCAGGATGAGCTCTGCCCCTCAGATAACCGAAAGCATTTTTTGGCTGCAAAGGACAGAAGTGAAGAGGGAGAAAGGAGGAAGGCTACAGATATATTTGTAAACTCATAAGCTGTTCTAAGGAAAGAATTCAATCTTTTGGAAAAAACAAAATAATCAAAGACCAAGAAGAGGAAAATCAGAAGGGGCCTGTTTGTTGAACTCATTATTCTTTAACATATTTTTCTTCACGTCATACTATGTCTTCCTTGCTGCTTTACTTTTGTTTTCATTCTTGCCCATGTCTGGGCTTCCTTACCCTCATGCTTCACATATTTCTCCATTTTCCTGGGACCCCTGCCTCCAAGCTGTGGGCTATCAGGGGAGCCCTAAAAGCATTTTCAATCAGGATAAAGAGGTACTAATCTGATATTTCTTTTACTTTCCCCAATGTGTAATTTGATTTTATTTTACTAAGATCCTTTATGATGGGGATTTCTCATGAAAAATACTTAAGTATAAGAAAAGGAGATCAGAGTCCAAAAAATACATTTTAAGTGCACGAATTAATGGAAAATTTTGCAAACCAATGACTTGAAAGTTAAGCTTGAATTTTGAAACTGAATTTGTCTCATGGTAAAAACACTACAGCAATTCCAATTTTCCAATGCTGTAAGTTTTCATTTGGAGTTGACCAAGGCTGAGGGTATAGGAAGTGTCCCTTACAGGAGCGGTCTACCAGGCCACTGAAGTTAGATGAACATTTTTTAAATTTAATTTTATTTTTTGTGAACATACTGTACAGAGGGGTTACAATTACATGGGCAGGATAATGCGTACATTTCTTATCAAGCATTGCAGCCTCCTCCTTTGTTTACCCTTCACATCCCTTCCCAGCCTCCCCCCAACCCCCCCCTCCAATCCTCCCCCCTCCTCCTCCCCCCCTCCCGCACCAACATTGTAAAGCTCGTTTTGGACATGACAACTTGTACTTCTCATTGTTGCAACAGGTCCACCTGTATCCTTAAACGACTTGTTTTTCCCCTTCTCCTCCACAAGTTATACTGACATCAAATATAGTGAAAGCAAGGGTTATACTGTGGGGGAGGGACATACAAAGCAACAAAGAGATACTCTTATAAATGCATTAGAAACAAATGCATGAAAGAAAAAAACATTAAAATACATATCTAAGGGTTCATTTAGATGAACATTGAGCGTGGCTGCAGTTTCAGTGCCCCCATTCAGGATCATGGCCTCTGTTGGAGGAACCAGAGCAGAACAGGCCTCAGTCCATCTGGGAATCTCCAGTCAGGCAATAGGAATGATTCTAGAATCAGGAATGTGTTTTCTAGGACATTGCCCCTCACTCCTGACTCCTGCTAAATGTTTTCTTATGAAATCTGTTCTCCTCCCATAAAAATAAAACCTGCTGGTTTATTGCATGAAACTCATAGGGTTATAAGCTTATGCTGCTCTAGAAAACAGAGGCAAGGAAAACTGTCTTGAACTGAATTTGAACCTCAGCTCTAAACATACACTGGTGCCCAGAAGGCGAGTCTTAGAGAATCCATTATCCTGGAAGAGTGATAGTTCAACCATCACCGGGAACACACGGGTGGTAATTGGAGATGGCCATGCAATTCCAAATCCTTCATTTCTAGGCTAGCCTTCATAGTCTATGATGAGGATGAGTACACACATGTACTATGTTTGCATCACTAGACATACTGGGAGCCCTCAGTAGAAGATGGTACATCCTTTATACTTCATGGTACACCCTATATATTCATAGATTCCACGGTACTTACCTTTTCCAAAGGACACTTCAATAGCCATACAGTAAAAATCTCAGCTAAACAGGATCATTTCTGGTAGCTCTTATTTATTTTATGTGTAATATATTTATAAGATAATGGTGTGCTGATAAATGCTTTATAGCCTTCAGTCCAATGTGGGGAAAAGCCCTGCTTTGTACGTTTGCACATGGTCCTACCAGGGCCCACTGCAAGGTACCAGTGTGATGCACATTTGGCTTGCAAACTTCCTGAACACCTAGCAGTGCTCTTGACATAGTGCTGATGCTGGAGGTGCCACCTGCCACCTGTGCCCCACCTGGTTCTACCAGGCTGCTGGAGAAACCTTGTCCTGCACATCTGTAATCACTCTGCTATCGAAGAGAGGTGGCCATCCTGATTGCCTGCAGTTAGGTTGTACATATTGCAGATGTTTTTCTATTCACCCTGCCCAGATATCAGCCTGCATTTCTGTGATGTTCTTCTTTAGAAATGGGTATAGAAAAATTACAGATTACTTATTGAAGTATTGCTAGCTGAATTATGATTTCATGCTTTCTTCTTATCACAAAACAAATGATACAAACCATAAACAGAAGCACGGTTTCAACAGCACACGTGCAACCCTTCTACTTCTCTGCCTCAACATGAAGCTAGTGAAGAGTTGGATCCTTAGGAAAGGAGAACTTCCTTATTATTTTTTGGTCATAGAGGTTTCACTCTGGTCCATACTTGTCTTTTCTTTCTTTATCGTTTAGCTGAATTATGGTCATTGTAGTTGATACAGCTAATGACTCCTGAGGCAAATTGTAGCAGAGGCAGCCCACAAGCAAAACCATCATGTAAAGGTTTTTAGGCTTCCTACTATTTATTGATTGACATATTTATTTTTGTAATATAGTGTAGAATATGAAATATTTTATTTTTATGTTTGTGAGTCACTTTTGGAGAGAATAGTCTTCTGTGCATTATGACTAGTACCCTTTCCCCAGAGTATGCCTCACTTGGAGTATTATGTGTCCTGAATTTTCATTTCTTTTTGCAACAAATTGTTCTGTTATTTCAAGGAGTTTTGCTATAACATTATGTATTTGTGTTTTATAAGCATGCTGTGAGCCCTTCTAGTAAATATTACAATTTTCACTGAAGTGTAGATGCTCTATAAAACACTTTATCAATAGGTGTCATGTCATGTCATGTCATTCCACAGGTTGATACTGTCATTTTATCATGTGAGGTAAATTTTGTATGACTGAATACAATTGCTGCTCAATGAAACAAAATGACATTTAGTTAGATAGGTCAAAGAAGGTTTCTCTTCTCTTGATGTTCCCATTGTCTCTGTTGAGCCATCAGTTCAAAGATTTGATTGGATGAGTCCATATGACTCTATAAATATCAAAATATTAATTTATTGATTTATGAAAGGGTCATCCGCAAAGGCCATTTTTTTGCAGTGTATTATATTTGGTCTGGAAATTAATGATTAAAGACCAACTTTCAAGAATGTCAATAAATGCTTTAATATTCTTTCCAATGTATATTCTTTGGGTAAAAATATAATTGTGTAAAATATATGTTCACATGAAGAATATGTTTTGACAAAAATAGTTGTCATTTATATACTCCTCAAAAGGGACATTACCCTTTTTAAGGGCTAGAGTTCTTTCTCAGAGACACTGTGGATTATACTTTGCAGATCTGTGAGCTGATGTGTACAGATGTATTTCCTTGTCCTCAAACAGAGACCCTCGAGTTCACACATTACATGGGAGGAAAGTAGATGATACCATATGTAGTGGTAGAAGGATATTTTTGCATGTGGAAATGTGTTCATAAATTAATAACTCCATGAAAGAATATCGTTTGTTGTGGCCTGCATGTTTCTATCACACACAACAAGCACTGCTTTTTTATTGTTGTCTTTGTGAAAGCCTGGCCTGATTGTAGTAGAGACAGATGCCAGTCCCTCACAGAAGAGACTTCTGTGCATGTGAAATATCATTGCGTGTTCAGACACGCCAATCTGCTGAAGCACAATCACATTCTTGGGATAAAACAGAATTAATCATGTCCAAATTTACTTAGTAACTAGACTAAAATGAAGATGGGATTAAATAGTTTACACTGTGTTCATAAACAAAAGGTGTACATTCGGAATCATCTTGTTAAATAAAACGGAAAAAATATTTTGACAATAATTATTGGCAGTTTATTTTTTCTTTGAGACGAAGTCTCCCTTTGGACACTCTGCTCCTTGCTGTGACACATCCACTTCACAGCATACACATTGATACTCCATGCAGTAGTAGTAGAGAATGTCTTCATGAAGTGGTAAGTTCTCTTGAGCTTCTAAGTGCTCTTATTAAAGAAGGGATTCTGCTTTTGCATTGTTATCGCATTTCACATGATGTATAAACCTCATGAATGCCAGAAATATACACAGAAAATAAAACTAGCTTCTCATTGTCAATAACTGGGAAATATGTCTTCATTGAATTCTGAATTGAGCATATGGAAAAGAAATTCTTATTGGGAAATATGTAGGCTAAATTTTGTCGGTCACTAATTATTGGACCTCATAGAATTTAAGCTTAAGAAGGAATCTTTACAAGCTATTCAATGTGGTCTACTTAAACCTACTCATGTACTTTTTAACTTCTTAGCAAATATTGGTAATGAGAAAGGGACTCACTTAAGGGACTCACTGTTACATGTTCGGAGGGACTCAATCTGAACTGCACTCAGTTTAGCAAATAGTTTGGGTCGCATGTGTGCGAGTCACTGGGAAAGCACCATGGTAAGCAGAATGTTGTTCATGGTTCTTCCTTAAATGGAACTGGTGTCTTTCCAGGTGTCTCATAACTTCCCAACCCATACCACTTGAGGCTTTTCCATACAAGTCTAGCTGCCCATCTTCATAATAGTCCTTCTGGCTTATGGCAGCCCTTTTGGCATTCTGAGCCCACCGTTCCTTATTCCCTGCAATGGTGTGTGCTATGATTTGAACACTTCTCTCAATTTCAGAGGTAGAAATGGTAGAATGTAGGCCATTCACACAGATGTAAATGCTTTCATTGTAAAAGTGATCTATCTCTGACGTACTTGCTCTGTCTCATCATGTGATGACCTCTGCCACATGATGATGCAGCAAGAAGCATCAGAGATGCTGACCAGATGTCAATCCCATGCCTTCTGACTTCCTGAGAAGTCAGTTATAGCAATAGGAAATGGGTAGTATATATCTGGCACGTGGTTAGACACAGTGGACTCCTACAGGTGGGTAGACATAAATGAACTCCACATCAGCTGGAGCTTCTCCCTTAATAGCAAAAGTTCTGACACACCCAAATGACTATTCTAGAAGGAAATTCATTCTCATTGTAAAATGTGGGATTTGAAGGGCATGGAGTCAGATCACTGTAGAAGATGAGTCCTTTATTCCCACATCTCTTTTGAGAGGATTCCTCCAGTATCCTGGATGGCAAACACTATTTGGCAGGCAGGTATCTGGGAACATAGCCCTTGCCCTTGGATGAGCACTGACAAGATGAGGCAGACTTCTAGTCCTTGTGAAGAGGGAGCAGAATACCCACCATAGATCTGGTCCAAAGAGGTCTGAAAAACCATTATTAGGATTTAGTTTTGAGTTCATTAGCAACTTGTTTATTCTTCTATAAATAAGTTCACTTGGGGTTGTCTCTCACAGTAGGAATCCTGGATAGATTCTGCACATGTGAGCTGACCGGTGCAGATCCAAAGTCACTTTGGATCCGTGGCCTGTTCTGAGGTTTCTTTTCTATTGAGGTAGCTAGGGATTGTTTGGGTTGACATATACATGCAAGCTGTCTTGGAAGGTAGTTTTGTTGTTTTTTTTCTTTTTTTACAAAACATGCAGAAAATTATGCTCAAAGCTAGTCTTGTATTCCAAGTTCTGTGAGGATGCCTGAATGGTAACTGATCTTTGTGGTGTTATGAGAACACGCAGGGGAGTCACGGCATGGGACTCTAGGCACATGGAGGAGAGCTCTCTTTTGCACCGAAGTGACTGTTTATAACTAAGAGGATGTATGGAGCAGGTGAGAGCTGGTTAATTTGTATGGTTATAAAGGGATTATGTGATTATCTTGGATTCACTCTCTAGTACTGTCAGCTTGAAATCGTTCTTACCTTCTTTTCCCCCTCCTCAGACCATTCATGCAGACTTAAAGTAACTTTTCCTATCTCGACAGCCCCACCCTGGAAGTTCAGAGACACCTCAATCTGCTTTTACTTTGAAACATGATTTTGAGAATAGTTTAAAAATTTAGACTATTCAATTCAATTGAAGATTCTTTGATGAAAAGAATTAAAAGTAAATGTGAGTTACAAACTGGGGGAGGACAAGGGAAGAGGTGACACCATCCAAAAAGAAATGTCCTCTTTACTTGACTTATGTAACTGTAACTGCTCTGTGCATCACCTTTATAATAACAATAAAAATGTAAAAAAGAAGTGAAAATAGCCAATAAGCAAACAGGAAAATGTTCAATAATTTTAGCTGTCAGGAAAATGCAAATTAAAATTACACAGATTCATTCTTACCCCAGTCAGAGTATATCTCCTCAAGAAAACACAAAACAACCAATGATGATGAGGGTATGGAGGTCCCCTTAATACTGCTGGGGATGCAAGTTAGCACAGCCACTATGAAAATCAGTACAGAGGTTCTTACAAAGAAAACCACCAAAAATAGAGCTACCATAGGTCCTGCTATGTCACCCAAAGCAATCTAAGTCAGCATATAGTATAAATACCTATACACATATCCATGTTTATTTTGCATCACTATCCACAATAACTAAACCATGGGCTTAGCAGCCTAGGTACCTATCAATGAATGAGTGGATAAAGAAAATGTGCTATATGCCACATGCAGCCATAAATAAGAATGAAATTATACCATTTGCAGGAAAGTGGATAGAACTTGAAGATGATCATATTAGGCAAAATAAACCAGATTCAGAAAGAAAAGTACTGCTTATTTTCTCTCAAATGTAGAACCTACATTAGAAAAAGATGAGAAAGTAGAAGAAAGGCTATGTGTAAAAAGAAAGGGATTAGCAGGAGGGGCAGCAGGGACAAGAGAGAGTAGTAGAATAAGTATCATCAAAGTACATTATATTCATGTATAAAATATCACAATGAAATGTATCTTTTTGTACAATTAATACATTGATTACATTTTATAGAATCAATCCATTAATAAAATGGAAAAAAAAACTACTATTTGACAGGACATGTGAAGTTCTTTTGCCAAATCAAGATTCAGTAGAAAATTTTCAGACATACAATTCTGAGCCAACTTCCTCGCACATCATAGGAATGACTAGAAAATCTTTTATTAGTCTTCTTTCCTAAAATATATAACAACCTTACCATATAAAACACATATCCAATTGATTCACATGAAAAACATTCTACAAAACAGATGATACTCTCTAAATAAAATGCTAGGCACTAGTTGCTCATTCTTGTAATCCTATCTACTTAGGAGGCTGAGATCTGAGAACTTCATTTCAAAGCCAACCTGTACATGAGATTCTTTTTTTTTTTTCGGTGAGATTCTTATCTCCGATTACCCATTGAAAAGCTCAAGTGGTAGACCATTAGTTTTGAGGAAAAAAAGCTAAAGGATTACTCCCAGGACCCAAGTTTAAGCCCCAGTACTGGTACCCACATGAAACAAATAAGTTAATAAAAGGGCTATTATAAATTAAGAGAGACTAAAGACATGAAGCTAGGTATTGATATAATCATCCTGTAGTGAATTCTAGACAACTCTAAAATTGTCAAAAAAGGACATTATCTGTTTGTTACACTCACTAATGATTCAGTGGTAGTAGCTCCAACTTAACCACTTGTACCCTCTCAAGTGATATTCATTTTTAAAAGTCATCTACATCGTTATGGCTCTTTTTCTGCACTGGTAAGAATTTGTAGAGGAAGAGTCTCTAGGCTTTTGTTCAATGGCTTTTGTGTCTATGAAGCAAGGAGACAGCACTACAAATGGAGTCTTTGTCCAAACATGTCAAACTCCATGGATGCTACAGAGCCTAGGACAATGTGGTCTTCAATGTGTTAAACCTAAAGTCAATAAAAGAACTATGACACAAGCTTCTCCTGAAATAATCAAACTCAACACTCTGTTCTCTGAAAGGAGACATGCTTTTCAGGCAATAAACCATCTGTTCAAGTGTTTAGAAAACATCTCCAATTGCTGGTAATTTAAACTTCCTTATACCCCAGTTCAATGTTTGATAAGGAATGAGTGCTAACAGGATGGGAACTGAGTTACTATATTAAGAAACTCAGCCAAAACAGACACCCGTCCCCTGCAGTTATTTTGTTTGTGCTTTAGACCCATCCATTTTAATTAACATAATATTTATAGAGTCTAGCTCCCATTACGCCTTTTGCTGTGACTGTTATGTGTTTTATTCTTTCTTTTTCTTCCAATTCTTACCCCCCAAAAATGCAATTGCGAAGTAAGTCTGAATGAGGCATAAACAGTGGAATCAAGTCTTTGCATTCTGTTCCCAAGGGCCAAGCCTGTCTTCTTGGTATATTTTTAGGTCAGGCATCGGGTTACTCAAAGTGTAGAATGTCTGGTTAAATTTCTATCTAAAATTTTTTCTAAAAAAGTGAACAATTTGTTTAGTATATCTCAAATATTGCACAGGACATGCTTGTACTAAAAAACATTTTCACTGTCTGAAATTAAGATTTCACTGGATTTTGGTTTTCTTATGCTAAGTATGAGAACTTATGCAAATTACAGGATTGTGGGTGAGGAAGGGGAAGCTACAGGCAGATGAAGTTGTTTGTCCTTCTGAATGATTGGTCATACAATCTCAATCAAGCCAAACAGGGCTCATTGTTAAAGAACAGCTTTGAGATATGATGCTGAACTCTGCTTGATCATGATACTGGCTAATGCAGTCATTCCTGACATATCCTCCTCCCCATTTTATATGTGGGAAGCTGAGTCACAGTGGCTGTGGGCATAATCAGAGAGTCAGAAAGGAGCCAAACTTGGACTTGAATTCTAAGTCATTCTGCTTTCTTCTTAAAATACTCATTTGGCACCTGTGGCTCATATTTATAATCCTAGATATTCATAAGGCAGAAATCAGGAGGATCATGGTTCAAAGCCATCCTGGGCAGAAGTCTTCAAGACTCCATCCCCAAAAAGTCAGGCTAAAAGAATGACTTAAGTAGTAGAGTGCCAGTAGGCAAGGAGACTGAGCAAGTGCCAAGGGCTCAGCACCACACACACACACACACACACACACACACACACACACACACACACACCACACACACCACACACACAATGAACTCTGAATTCTGATGGCCCAACTTCTATCACTATCTCTTCCCAGGATTATCATAGATCAATTTCTTCTAGGCCTGGAGGAACTTTAACACTTTGTGTGAGTTCTTTGAAAACCTTCAATTCCAGGCTGGGAAGGTGGTTCAGTGGTAGAGTGCTTGCTTACCATTCATAAAGCCCTGGGTTCGATTCCTCAGTACCACATACACAGAAAGAGCCAGAAGTGGCACTGTGGCTCAAGTGGTAGAGTGCTAGCCTTGAGCAAAAGAAGCTCAGGGACAGTGCTCAGAGGGCCCTGAGTTCAAGCCCCAGGACTAGTAAAAATAAATAAATAAATGAAACCCTTCAATTCCTGTGATCCTGATTGCTGACCCCTGTGATGTCTAGGAAACCCTGAGTGCAGCCTAGGTACCTGTGTGCCAATGTCTCATTGGTCCTCTAGCAATTTGACTGGATGACATCCTATTTTTATTTTTCAGTGTATAACAAATCGTATCTCAACATTGATTGGGACAGTTATAAAAAACCATAAATTGGGGGTTGGTCCAGAATAGGGAGGGGCTTCTTCTCTGAGCTGTCCTATGGTAAAAAGATGACCAGAGTTTCATCATGTGACAAAACCTGGGATGGGCTCCTTGGGCCTAATTCTGCTCTCACTATACTCTTCACATGGCCAGGGCAGGGTGTTCTCACTGCTGGTATGGTAGCAGAAACCTTCCAAAATGTGTGTTTTGAGAGAAAGAGAGGCTGGAACATTCATCATCTAGCCTCAAAAGCCTTACACCATCCCTTCCTCCACACCCTAGAGGGTAGAAGTGTCACCAAGGCCGATTCAACACCCAGGAGAGGGGAAAGAGACTCTAGTCTTGATGGCAGGGATGTTGATGCATTGTTGGCATTTCTAAAAACCTTCCACAGTTAGGATTTAAGCAAATTCTCTCTCTGTACACTGTCTATATCAGGCCCATGGGAATCTTGCCTGGGTTCCTCTCCATGATGGATTTGAAAGGAGCAAGTCAATCACTGCTCAAATATAATGTTTCTTGCTCACCTCTCCAGTACACCAGCTTGATTACTGTTCAGATTTCCTAGGTGGGGCTTGAACTTCAAGTCCTTCATATGCTTCCTATTCCCCAACATAAGAAGCACATACTAGTTTCTCTGATTTAAAGCAATGCTTAGTTGGAAATGAAGGATAGCCACTCTTTTCTCTCCCAATTCCAGTGATTAAAGCTTAGCTAGTAAATTAAGATATATTCAACATTAGATTAAGTTAATATAGGCATGGCAATTATTTTTTAACTTAGTATGCCAAGATGGCTAAGTAAAATATTTAATCTATAGCTATAGACAATTGCCATTCCTATTTATTCGATTTCACAGTTGTATTTGATGTTTTTGTGCTTTGGAAAAAGGCACTCATGAAAGAATTAACTAACTTATCAATCAAAAGAAGGGCCTGGATTCAATAAAGACCTGGATTTCTCAGCTTCTAACATCAGGACTCAAGCTCATGCATCCAGAGCTTATTTGTAAACCCTTGTCCTAAGATTTGTCTCACAACATTTTTTTTTTGCTGGTTGTGGGACTCGAACTCAGGGCGTGGGCACTGTCCCTGACCTTCTTTGTGCTCAACACTAGCACTTTATCACTTGAGCCACAGCACCACCTCCTCCAAACATTTTTCTAAATGATGCAGAGAGCAAGCAGGCAACCAGACAGACAAAACCCTTCAGGTTCTATAACCTTTACTTTCTAAACCTTCATGAATATCCTTGAATAAAATCCAGACTTTTAACAAATCAGTGCTGCCAAGAAAAAATTATTTAATAAGTAGGCATCCACATGATGTGGATGGATGCCATCTGCTTGAGGAGTTGCAAAGTGAGAAGCAAAGTGCTTTTGAGACAGCCCAGGACCTGGTGTTGAAAAGCTACGTGTGGAGCAGGCTGAGGCGGAAGGCAGTGTAGATTCACACAGCAAGTACAATAACCAAGTCCCATGATCTATCACCTTAGGTTTGTTGTGCTTTGCTATGACAACTGCTTATCTTTGGGAGATGTTTTTAGATCCACAGTTGACACTTGAGGAAGTGGCTTTCCTTAACTGGCTTGACAGACAAAGACCAAATATGAAAACTCGGTAACAGAGCAGGAGATTTCCATAGAAGACATTATGAGACATATTTAACTGATATGTTCATATGTTCAAAGTGCCATATGAAAGAAGACTGAATTGGAAATAACCCAGATTTCCAGTAAGATGCAGTCCATCGATCATTTATAACTAGTTTAAACATTTTAAAGCTATCAATATTGCTATTATTCACAAAGAACTTAAAAACCAGTGGTTGGAACATAGCACTATTCCTCTGATCCTTGTATACCAGGTGAATTAGTCTAACCCAAAGTCCCAGTGCCATGTTATGGATTCATCTATGCCACACTGAGACTGTGTGCCACGTTTTTAAAACTAATTGATTAATTGATCATATCCAAATATATTTTTTTGTTTTTACCATCCATTGTGTTTACTTGTAGATTTATAGGCAATACGGTGCTGTTTTGTCACATATACATATACATATATACATGTATGTATATATCATGTCTTCCTTATCTGTTGATCTGTTGTTAGGCACCTCAGTTGATTCCATTGTGAACAGTGTTTTGATAAATATGGGTATGCAGGTGTCTTTCTGGTATATTGACTTACTCTCTTTCACATATATGCCCAATAGTAGTGTAATGAGGTCATATGTAGATCCAATTTTAGTGTCTTGAAGAACCTCCAGATTAATTTCCATAATGGTTGTACTAGTTTACATTCCCACCAAAAGAGCACGAGGGGCTGGGAAGGTGGCTCAGTGGTAGAGCGCTTGCCTAACATGCCTGAGGCCCTGGGTTCGATTCCTCAGCATCACATAAGCAAAAAAAAAAAAAAAGAGCACGAGGGTTCCTTTCCCCCTGCATCATTGCCTGCATTTGTTTATTTATTCATGTATTTACTTATTTTGGCTGCCATGCAGATTGGAGTGAAACGGAATCATAGTGTTTTGTTTTCCATTTTCTTTATGGCTAAAGATGTAGAACATTTCTTCACATATCTACTAGTTATTTGTATTTCTTTTTTTCTTTTTGTAAACACTCTATTGTGTTCACTTGCTCATTTATTGATCAGATTACTTGTTTTCTTGCTGCTTAATCTTTTGAGTTCTCTGTATTCTGGGTATCAATCCTCCACCTGTTGAATATTTAGTGGGAATTTTATCCCATTTTGTCTCTTGACTCGTGGTTATTTCTTTTGCTGTACAGACACTCCTTAATTTGATATAATCCCATTTGTCAATTCTTGCTCCCATCTTCTGGGTATCTTATCTATTTAGTAAAAAGCTACCTGTATCTATATGTTTCAAGGTTTTCCCTACATCTTCTTGTAGTACATTTAAAGCTTCAGGTCTTACTTTTGAGCTCTTTGATTGACCTGTACAACTTTGGTGTGTGTGGGGGGGAGGATTGGGTAGGGAGGGCGGGGGAGAGGCTGGGAAGGGATGTGAAAGGTAAACAAAGGAGGAGGCTGCAATGCTTGATAAGAAATGTACTCATTATCTTGCCCATGTAATTGTAACCCTTCTGTACAGTATGTTCACAAAAAAATAAAATAAAATAAAATAAAATTTTCTCCCTTTATTTCTCAGTGATCCACATATGGTTCAATAATGTGTTGTTCAGTCTCCATCTATTTGAAATTTTTCTGTAATGTCTTTTGTCATTCAGTTCTAGTTTAATTTCATTATGGTCAGAGTACAAGGGATATTTGCTCAGGCTTGCTGTATATCCTGGATATGATCTCTTTTGGAAAAAGTTTCATGGGTTGTGGATTGTGCAGTTACTGGGTGAAATATTCTGCAGATGTCTGCCAAGTATATTTGGTCTGTGATGTCAGTTAATTCTGATATTTCTTTATTAAGTTGTTTGGTGACCAATCTATTGGTGACAATGGGGTATTGACATCTCCTATTACCATTCTGTTGGGGTATATCAGCACATGTAAGTCCAGAAATATTTGTCTAATGAACCTGAGTGTGCTAGTATCTAGAACATATATGTTGACAACAGTAACTTTCGCTTCATAGTTCCTTCCATTTGTTAATATGAAGTAACCCTCCTCTTTGCTTCATAGGGCTGATTTAAGTGTAAAGTCTGTCTTTTACAAGCTGTAAATATGGTTATTCTTGACTGCTTTTAGAGACTATTTGCATAGAAGTTTTTTTTCACTTTATTTTCCCAAGCTTATGTTTGTATTTGACAGTGAAATATGTTTCTTGCAGGCAACAGATGGTTTGATCTTCCTTTTTTTTTTAACCTAAGCTGCTCTTTTATACTTTTTTGACGAGAGTTGACTCCATTGACATTTCATGTTACTTTTGAGACATGTCTTGTATTTCTTGTCATTTTGTTAATTTCTTCCTACTTTGCTCACTTATGCTTCTAGTAAGGTTTATTCTTTCCCATAGTCCTCTATGTTTGATTATCTTGTTCTGAGGGTAGGATTCCCTTAAGTATTTTTTGCACTGTTGATTTAATAGTCATGAATTCCTTTAGTTTTTGTTTATCATGAAAGCTTATGTTTATTCTTCTGTTTTGGAGGCTAGTTTTGCTGGATATAGTAGTCTAGTTTGGCAATATTCATCTCTCAGTGCTTGAAATATATTTTTCAATTCCTTCCTTGCATTTAGTGTTTGTGTCAAGAAATCTGCTGTTGGACTGCCAATGTCACTTACTTGCTTCTTCATATTCTTTCTTTTCCTTGGATATTTAGTGTTTTTACTAAAGTGTGCCTAAGGGTGTTCCTTCTTTGACTTTTTTTGGAGTTCTGTAAGCTTCTCTCAAACAGACACTGTTTTTTTTTCCAAAGTTGGGGACATTTTCTGCCATTATTTGGCTTCTGATTTTATTTCTTCTTACTCATCTATTCCAATTTTGTGTAGATTTGAACTTTTCATGGAATCCAGGGGGTCTCTTTGGTATCTTCTAAGTAATTCTTCAGAGTTTGACTGTTTGAGCTAATTCCTTTTCTTTATCTTCAACCTATTATAAACTTTTGCCTATTTTTGATTACCAAGGCTTTCAAGTGCATTTTTAAATTTGAGTAATGGAATTCTTCATTTCCAGGATGTTTTCACAGTTTTCATCTCTTTATTGAATACCTCTCTCAAGTATTGAACTGCTACTGATTTTTTTAGTTCATCTACATGTTTGTTTGTATTATTGATTTAATTGTTCTTCTCGTTTGTTTAACTTCTCTTGGAATCTGTCCAGTTTTCAAGCATCTGTTCTTTTATTTCATTAACAATTTTTTATCATTGTGTTATTGAGCTCATTATTTGGTCTTTCTTCCCTTTCACTCTCACTTTAGATCTTTCATTGTGGCATTACTGTTTTTTGAGGAGTAGGTTAATTTTCTAGATGGTCCACCTCACCTTGACCTTTGTGGTAACATTCAGTAAATCTATCTGCTTCCTCACTCCACTAAGTTTCCCATTGAGGCATGGTCCATGTTGGCTTCACTTGCTGCCTGACACTTCTATTGCTTTTCCCAGGATTTACAACATGATAGTTACTTAGTAAATAGTGTTTGATTGGAGCAGAAGTAAATTTCCTGAATTAATCTAAAAATTGTGGATATCTGGATAATCCTGCTCCGGTAAGGATGCTTGGCCTGTCAGATTTCCACAGCTCTGATTCTTGATAACGCCATCTGCTGACTTCTAAAAGCTAAAACAGCTGTAAATCACTTGTTCTGCAGATCCAGGAGCTACTTACTGAGACCCAGATTGTTTGTCCATCCCTTTCCATCAAGGCCACTGACCCCCAGAGTTACCCTACTTATTAGTTGAGAGATAAAGTAGGGAAGTAGGAAGCCTAGCAAATAAGTTATAAAAGCAATAAATCAGTGTAAGATCTTGAGGTCAGGTTTCAAGAGACATATTCAGAAATAATACAGGTTGAGGAAAAGGCCATGCTAGGAACAGAGGACAGATGAGGAGAACACCAGATGGTTCCCCTGTGTTCTAGTGGGGGTAACTGGTTGGATGGTAACCGTATGAAGTGAGACTGGTAATAATGGCAACTAACCAAGAATGATGAAGGGCAGAAAGATGCCTGAAAGGGAACATCAAGTGCTCCAGTTTGAAAAATTAAGTATATCCATCAGATAGAACCATGAATGTGGAGTGAAGAGAAAGGTCAGGAGTGGAGGACTCAGGTTGGGAAACTAGAGGACATTGTTCCTCCAGTGAACACCAGGAGGCCATTTCTTTACTGTCAACTACATGTCTCTCCACCCAAGACCCGGAGGTGCAGACTCAAGGGAATCTATCCTCTCTCTCAATGCCACTATGCCTATGACTTTTGGGTTAACATGACAAAGTGGTAGCAGCTGTGAGAGCCTCAACAGAGACACAGGTCAAGGCACTGGCACTTCCCCATCTTCACTGAAGATTCTCCTCAAAGATAGTCCAAGAAGAGGCAGGGATCTTAGCATGCTGAGCCATACCTCTATGGTGATGCTTCCATAGGTGGAATACATCAGTGAATGTGTAATAGAAATATGTGAGGAGTTGCAAATATTGCTAGAAAATAGAGATCAGTAAACAGCTTTATAGAAATACATTTGTCAAACAAGGTACACACCTGCAATGTGTGGCATAGGCAGACAGGACTGGACTTACTTGGTCTTCAGTTTGTCACAAACACTGCTTGATCTATCACACTGGAACTTGGTCAGGAATCAACTCTTCTGTCTTCTGACACACACACACACTCTCTCTCTCTCTCTGTCATCTATTGTACCAGTCTAAGGAGTCTCTTGGCTCCTTTCTTAACTTTATCCCAGTTTATCATCATTTGATCTGTTCTTCACAGATCCAGCATCCTTCAGCTCATGTTCTCTGATTCTGTGCATGTCACTTTCATGGTATCCCCAAGGCAAAGCTCCAAGGCTAGATTTATATGATTCTGTCTTCCTCACTTTGTTCTTAGATGGCTCTGGGGAATGAATGCAGGTACTCTGAAGTCTCCTAATATGCAGACCACGAGACTGTCCAACAATCCTTCCAACTGTCACCAACACCTCCATGTTCTTTTAGTTAAGAGTATTCAAAAAAAGAGTATTACAAATATTTCACTCTTTTTTCATGTCCTAGAAGCTATGTTCTTCCTGTGGATCCCATCAACTGCTGTGGCTTCACCCCCTCAAAAATGAATTTTCTTTGTCTATGCTGTATAGAGTACAGGTATGCGTGCCTAGGAGTGAACAGGAAATGGTGACCCATAAGACTCCAGGATACTACAGAGTGATGAGACAGGATCAAAATTAATTAAGATAAAAAATAGTAGCTAACACTAAGCTCTTAGTAAGTGCCAGGCAGCATTCCAAAGGTGGCACCTCCTCTAATCCTCATGACAACATCATGAAGTGGATAAAAACAGATTCCTTGTTTACTCATGATTTGCTAACAGAACCCTGATACAGCTCATCCCTATGGCAAAGTAAGGGAGCTAGGATTAAACATACTGACAAACAGAAAATTGGGAGTAAAGATAGAGAATTTAATTCCAATGAAGGTAGAATGTAAAAGATTGGGATAAAGAAGATATTGCTGGAAATGTTCTCCAAGACTAAAGTAGGATATAGGAATTTCCCTCTTATGGGAAAATAGTTTGGATCTCTCTACATTATCTTTGATACCATATGGAGACCAGAGAAGTTAAACAGAGTAGCTCACAGGAGTTCAGAGCTTTATTTTGTAATAACAATAAATTCAGAGCGTCTATTCGTCACATGAACCTTTCTAAAGGAATGATCTATTCTTCAGAATTCCTAGTCTGGCTCTTGAACCCCTCCAATTGCCACATTATGGAAGGACTGAAAAGAAAGGAATAGTTAAGGATGAGCATCAGCCAACACTAGTTGAATCTGTAGCATGTTAGAAGAAATTCCCAAGCTGCATGCAAGTAGCTCATGCCTGTAATCATAGCTACTCAGGAGTATAAGATCTGAGGATTCCTGTTTGAAGCCAGTTTGAGCAGAAAAATTGAAGAGACTCTTTTTTAATTTTGCTGTAAAGGTGATGTACAGAGGGGTTACAGATATGTAAGTAAAGTCATGAGTACATGTCTTTTTGAATAGTGTTACCCCTCATTTTGTCCCATTATACAGCCCCCAAGGGACTCTCATCTCCAATTTCTTAGCAAAACTCAACTGGTAGAGCACCAAACTTGGGTGAAAAACCTAAGCAAGAGTGCGAATCCTTGAGTTCAAGCCCCAGGACTGGCATAGAAAGAAAAAGAGAAAGAGTAAGAGGGTGAGAGGAAGACAGAGAGAGGTGAAGGAGGAGGAGGAGGAAGAGCTCGAAACAATTAGTATAAAATGCCACCATTTTAGTACATTAACAACAACAACATCAAAGAAAAACCCTTGTGTCCACGTCTTGGAGTTCATTTCGCTTAGCATCATCCTATGGTTGTATGCTCATAGCCATTGAGCCATTCTGCTTATCTGCTAAGATTATCCTAGACGCACACTATTTGTTGCAATTAAGGCAAACCATGGGACCTTTGTTTCTTTGGGTCTGGCTTACTTTACTTAATATGATTTTTTCCATTTCTTTACAAATTACTATGTGATCCATTGTTTCTTTTGTATGTTCTTCCCCCTATGGTATATCCCCTATTGTCACTGTATTTGATTTTAGTACCCTGGTATTGTATATACGTTTATCTGAATTAAGGAAGGGAAGAGAACAACAGAATGTCAAGGCAAGGGACATGGATGTGGGGAATATTCACAAGACAACATGTGGGGAATGATCTATACAACTTGGGGGGATTGGAAGGGGAGGGAAAGTAGGAAGGAAAAAATGAGGGAAGGGGCAACAAGTTTGACAAGAAATGTACTTATTAGAAATGTACTTATTACCTTACTTATGTAACTGCAACCCCTCTGTAATCACCTTGACAATAAAAAAAAGGAAAAAATAGCCAACATCTTGATTTCAATCCATTCTTGTCTAGTCACATCTGGGACCTGATTCCATGCAGCCAATTGTCTGTCGGTTCCAGTCTGATGATTCCACTTTGGTTAGCCTAGCTCCTCTGTTCTGGATCCTTTCCTTCCATCTTCTAAAACATTCTATTGCCATTTCCTTCTCATTGTAATATTACTCCAGCACCACCTTCTCACATACAACTCCCATATTGGCATTGGATGCTCCATTTATGCCTATCCCAACAGCAATCCTGTGCATGCCTCTATTGCAGCCCTGCTCCAATCCCTTTGGAAATCCAGATGTAGTGGAGCTAGATGTGGTGGTGCACAATGGCAATCCCAGCATTTAGGAGGGAGCTGAGGCAGGGGCCTTGCCATGTTTCGGAGCAACCTGGTTCACATCATGAAACCTTGTCTCAGGAAACCATCACACAAAATCTATGTGCTGGAATTGTGTTTCTAAGAATTTAATTTCCATACCTACTTAAACCTTGCCTCTGACATGACTTCTGGTAAGTGCCCATAATTCTTATTTTCAAATTGGTTTTTATTCTCTGTCAGAACATTTTGTTTATTTCTTTAATAGTGTCAGTTATGACCTTCAGATTTTTATTTATTTTCCTTCTTATTGCTGCTTCTCCCCTTCTAGAAGAACCAAAAGTAAAACCTTCCTTTCTTGTCTTTCTCATAGAGCCTGGAATTTTCAAGGTTTGCTAAACCAGGGAAAACAATCATTACATATCTGGTATATAATAATAAAAAGCTAGTGCTTGCAATACAATCTGGAGCTGCTTTGCTGAATATATGTCCCCAAACTAATTATTTCTATTGTTGAAAATGTATTTTGCTTTAAATCTAATGTCCATAACATTGTGTGGAAACCAGGCAGAATCTTTGTTGAGGTGGTGTTTCCTTTTTTCTTATGTGGTGCTGAGGAATCGAACCCAGGGCCTCATGCATGCAAGGCAAGCGCTCTACCACTGAGCCACCTTCCCAGCCCCCAGAAGTGGCGTTTCCTAATGATGACTACATACCCTCTGGATGGGTTTCCTTCTTCATGACCTCTAAGCCATAGAAAATTCTTTTAGAACTCTTACAAAAGGGTTTCAAAGGAAGCTATTAGAAACCCCCTTGGTCATTCTCTTGTGGTTGTAAAATGCATGCTTTAGGTCAGTGCTAGGATAGTTGTGATGCCATCTCCAAGCCAGGACTCTGGTACTTCTCAAATTGCGTTCCCAACTCAACATAACTGTCAGGAAAGTATTTCATTCAAAAAATACTGTGTCCTCAATAAGTGTGTAATTAGTAAGCCAGGCATGGTGGTACTTGCCTATTATCCCAGCTACTTGGAAGGCATAGATTAGAGGATCTCAGACCAAGGTCAGCCCCAGCCCCAAAGTAAAACAGTATCTGAAAATAACTAAGTGGAGAAAAGGCATAGTTTGAGGAGTGAGGTGTCTGCCTACTAACCTAGAAGCCCTGAGTTCAAACAGCAGTGCACGAACAAAACGAAAACAAAAATCACCCTGTTATTTGTTACCATGACTAGATGTTATCTTCTTTTCCTTGGCCTTCAGTATATATAAATATGAACAGTAATCATCAAACATTGTTGGGAGTGTTGAGGTCATATTAAAAATAAATAAATAAAATCTGGATAAAAGTATGAGTTCACTAAATAGTAAGTGTTCAAAAAGAGAGCGCAATAGCAGAGCTCCTTATAAGGGAAGAAGCAAACTAGGTAATGTTTTCTCTTCAAAGATACTTTTCTGTTCTTTTGGATTACTTTGTGAGTTAAAAAAGACAATATTTAATTAAAGGCATATAATCCTGAGTCTAATAGTTAATCCACAAATAACTAGTCAGAGGTTTCTAGAATTTTTCAGTTCACGGTTTCCTTAAAAAAGCGTTTTATAGTATTCTTGGCTCCAAAGAAACATATAGTTCCACCAGTTATAAATTAAAGTCAAAGCAATTTAAGAAGCATTTATGTTTTAACTTAGTAGCTAGCTGTTTGTAAAAACAGATGTACATTGAAAGAAAAACAATAGATTCAAGATTTCATTTGTAAATAACCACAATTACTAACAGGACACATACTCCTGTTGAGTGTTATGTAGTTTCTCCACCTGGAAGCACATTGAACATTTCCACCTTCCTTTTCCTTCCCATGATAATTTGCATGTGTCACTCGTGTTTTATCATACCACACCTATATCCTCAGTTCCAGAAAATTCAGTATGATTGAAAGGGATGCAGATAATCTATTGGAGATATTGAAAACTACTTCCGGCTGGTTGGCTTTCCTGAATTCCCACATATAGTAAGTATCACTCTATTCCCCTCAAAAAACTAAAATAGTGAAGTCTCCTTGTGTGTTTGTGATGGCTGGGGTAGTAGGCAAAGGCACACCAGTTGGGAACCACCAGAATTGTTATTTTTGGATGCCAAGAACTATGTTATGACTTAGGTCTAATCAATGACACAGAAAGATACAATCTGTGTTCTACTCTTTTGTGAGATTCATATGTGAGACCAACATTAATAAATTGGTCTTGTCAATAGTGATGTCTATGTTAATGCAATGCTTCTGAACCAGGTGGAAGATGTCTACATCATACAGCAAGTCTTGTTTCCATGGAGTATATTTAAGGGAAGTTCTCCAAGATCACTTCATTATTTTAATGATATTCAGCCAGGTTGGAGGTCTAGAGCATTGATCTTAGGTATCTTTTGTCTAGGTCTCAGGCAGGCTTTAGTTTACTACCTAGAAGCAGGATGTCTAGTTTCCTGGCATCTGGGTCTTAGACCCCCGTCTTTAGCTCTAGATCCCTGTTATAAAAATGATTAGGGGCTAAAGGGGAAAGGTCCCAGGCCTCTATGTTAAACTAGCCCTAGGAAGTCATAGGACTTCCACAGAAAACATTGTAGAGGGTTTTCACTTTAGCCTCCAAATCTAGTCCAGGGCCCCACCAAAGTACCGTAGACCTTTAGTATAGTTGGCAGTGGGTGGATGGAAAGCCATGAGTCTAGAGCTCCCACTAGCGGCAGGAATAGACCACCACCATGATTTGATTTAGCATTTGACCTACCTAATTCATATTGGGCTTAACAGCCAGGCCTACAGTACACCAGACACATCACTCTGTCTTGATTTTCATGAGGACATTTCTCTACGCACTGACAATTTTCTGTTGACTCTTCATGGAACAATTGTTGTCTATTTCTTTATAAAACGTATCTTCACTGGTAACCCCCAAAGCCTCAGCCACTAGGAAGGAGTTTGAAGTCAACTTTGGCTTTGTGCCAGTATTGAGGTCTGAATGCAGGGCCTGGGTGCTGTCGCTAAGTTTATTTGCTCAAAGCTGACACTCTACTGCTTGATCCATACCTCCATCTCTGACTTTTTTTGTGGCTAATTGAAGCCTAATAATCTGAAGCCTGCCCAGGTTGGCTTCAAACTGAGATTCTCAGATCTCATCTGCTACTGCTTCTTGTCCTCCTCCTCCTCCTTCTCCTTCTCCTCCTCCCCCCCTCCACATCTTCTTCCTCCCCATCCTCCTCTTTAAATTTATTTATATTTATTGTAAAGGTTATGTACAGGGGGGTTACAGTTACTTAAGCCTGGTAATGAGTACATTTCTTTTTGAACAATGTTGCCTCTTCCCTCATTTTCTCTCAGTTTTCCCCTCCCAACACCTCCTCTACAAGTTATATGTTCATTTTCAACATAGTGCCTATTGAGTGTCACTGCTACATTTGTTCACCCTTTGTCCCACCTTCTTCTCAGTTTTTTTTATCTTTAAGTAGTTGTACAAAGGAGTTACCCTTCAACAAGCAGTTTATAAATACAATCTATCTTGATCAATGTCACCCCTTTAAACAGTCTCACCCATCCCTCCCAAACTACCCCTTCCCTTGCTTTTCTTAATTTTGTAGGATATACATTGAATTCTTGACTGCATTCTTCCTCCTCCCTGCTCTTCATTAATCTACTCCCCTTCCTCTTAATTCCACGTCACGCTTTTCAAGTGCCAGTTTCCTGGTGGGGTTTTGTAGTTGTTGTTGAACTATGATTTTGCCTTTTTAAGGAATTACACTGTTTGAGTTCTCCACTAAACCTCCTTTATTTCAATTAATGCATTTGCATATCATGAACTAATGTCCATTTCCCTCTCTTCCTTCAGCAGGTTTGTACGAAGGATTAAAAAGAGTTTTCCCTCCCTCTTTCCCTCGATGATGTGGTTTTTTAACCCTGCCTTTCTGGGTGTCAGGATGCTGTGATGGAGAAGCTCAGCATGAAGAGCTCAAGATGCCTCTTGGCTTCCTGAGGTAGAGGCTGCAGATCTACTTTGAGCCTCAGCTCAGTGGGACCCTGTGCTGCCTCCAGGTCCAGCCCAGACCCCTCGAGCAGTTTTAGAAAAATCGTATTTGCCTGGCATATCCCCACAAACCCATCACAGAATAGCTAGGCGAGCATAGGCTAGGCACTCAGGGTTCTTGGATCAAATTCAGTAGTGCCTGAGCACCACAATGAACCAAAAAAATGTTCATAGCTGAAAAATAATTTCATAATAAAAATGCTGAATGTTGTCATTAAAAGCCAACCTTTCTCTCATCCACTGAGTAAACCTCTCATGGCATTTCTAGGATACATGGCATCAGGACTCTGATCTTACCTCCTTTCGTAGAACATGAAAAATGAAACATCAACCTATTGTTCCTAGTTATGAAGCTATTACTCTTACCTGAATTGCAAGAGAGATTCTGAAAGTTGAAGATTCCTCTGCATTGAAGAGCTAGATGACAATACTACTTGCTTATTAAGTGTTCTGTATCAAACTGTGTCACTTGAAGGTCATTTGATGAGGCAGGACCTCAGAATGTGACCCTATTGAGAGATGGAGACCTTAAAGAGCTGAATAGGCTATAATGAAGTCATTGGTGCTTCCTTCCTTACAGGAAGAGAGTAGGAAACAACACCCTAGAAATAATCATGTGAAGACACAGGAGAAGGTGATCAACTTCGAGCCAAGAAGACAGGTCCCAGAAGAAATAATTAACTAATTAACCTGTCCACACTTTGATGTTGAGCTTCTAGCCTTTCAGATTGTGAGAAAGTAGATTTCTGTTGTTAGTGCTGTCTAATATGTGGGACATTGTCATGGCTTTATGAAAAGGGCTACACCAAGGTTTGTTTGTTGTTTTGTTTTTTACAATTTTAATGGTGGAAATGCAAACATCAAAATGATAGCACTTAGAGTAGAACTGGGAATCCAATTCAGATAAATCTCACTCTGGAATCTTTACAGAAATTGAAAATTAACTGTCCACCACCTTGTCTCTTTTGAAACGATGGCTTTAAACAATATTTAAAGAAGATTTTGGAGGACACATATTGGTCAGTGAACACTGCTACCTATAGCATTATGTCTTCTAGCCGAAGACCTAACTTGCTTCTGCATGTCCAGCTGTTTCCTCAATATCAGCCTGGAGGAAACATGGTAGATACAGGTCCTGTGGTTCCTTGGGATGTATTTGCTCATTCCTACACATTGCTTCATGCAAGGAAGCTCCCCATAGTAGACTTGTGTGCTGGAAGATTCTATTTTCTTAGGCTATTTCAGACACTCGATGCTCTCACTAAGGTCCAGACTCTCATTTTTGAGGTGCACACTGTAACTGGGAGGAATTTCTGTCCCTTCCACACCCCTCTGTGCTGGGAGTATGCAGCATGGTTGTGGATCTCACTGTGACATCTACAATGCAACAGGGAAATAGGGTACACAGTCTGCTTTAAGGAGAATGCTTCATTCTGGAGGTCAAGTACAATACCTTAGTCTTCATGCAAATAGCTAAACACATATAGCTAGCCCTTTGAGGCATCATAAAAAAAGCCTGATACCCGGAGTTCAAAAAAAATCACCAAAAAAATCACTCTTGCTAAAAAGCACTGGACCCATAGCTAACTTAAACCAAGAGAAAGTCTTGACATCCCTGACTCCATTTTACATCCGTCTTTGAGTCTGACTCTTTCTGCCCTCCAATCACTATGGAGACCTGGAAGGACAAGTCTAATCAACGACATCATCATGATCAGGAACTGAAACCACCCCAAGGAAAAGAACAACAGAACCCAGAAGGACGGACCACCCCTTCCACGAGGACAATTACCTATGACGATCAAATTGCATCCTAGAGCAGGAAGAATCATCTCACAGAAACCAGATTGCTTCCCACAAGTGCTGGCAGAATAACTCATTCTAACCCCTTACAGGACCAGAATGGAGAAAAGGATCCATTTTGCCCATGGAGACTATTTCAGTTTGCACATCTCTCTTCTTCAATTTACCTCTAAAAGCTCATGTCTATATTCCAAATCTGGGTCTGCATACTTACTTCATTCTCCCTGTGGTGTGCCCAGGCATGTAATAAATATTTCTCTGTCTCAACAAAAAAGAAAAAAGAAGACAAGGCCTGATGTCTAAAAAAGTTTTCCATCTTGAATAAGAAGCAGGTTGGTTGCAGATTAGCCATTTGTATGCCCCTTGTATGGCTGGCTCTGGCTGCTCCTGGGGTTGTGGTTTTGAGCAGCTCCAGAAGCCACTTGAAGCTCCATCATCATCACCATTATAATCATGATAGTAGTCATTACCATCTATTATAGTAATAAAAATTCCTTTTAAGCAAATTAATAAAGTGATATCTTCAGATAGGCTTCTTAGAGCATCTCTTGAGATTTTAGAATCCCTGAAGGCCCTATGTGCATGAGTTTTTACCTAGCTACAATGGACAATTGTGACACACTAGCATTTCCCCATTCTAGAGGTGCTACACTGCCATTTCTGCTCTACTGAGGCCGTCCAGCAGCTCATAAACCTCAGCAGCTCATAAACCTCCTTGGGATGAGCTGAAAACTGTACCCCCTCCAGGATGCTGCAGCTTTGCAGGAGCTCAGCTTAGTGAGCTGAGACAGTCTTGGTGGAAAGGAAACAGGCCCTTGCCTCTGGGGTGGGGCCTCAAGAGAACAGGATGCAGACTGGACTAGAGTCGCCCCTCGCTCCTGCAGCAGCCACCTGGAGGCACTCACCCTCCAACACAAACACACACACACACACACACACACACACACACACACACAGAGCTCCAGATGAGACACTACCTTTGCCTTCTGCCTCCCTGTGATTTCTTCATGGGGTTTCCAACTGCATCCTCCAAACTCACCTCGTTACTCTCTTCAACACTTCAGCATCTTAGTCCAGGAAGTGGGCCTGTCTTGCCTTGTTCCTGACCCTGACCCTTTTCCCCCCTTGGCCAGCAACTGGAATTATGCTGCTCTCCTTCTCCTGACTGCATGATAGTTTCTGATACGTCTCTGTGTCCAGTTGGCCAAGGTTGACTATTAGTATGTAAAATCAGATTCATTCACTAAAAAGCCAATTTGTCAGATGGCCAATATGTTCAATCGCTAAAGATTTTGTTTTGAAGTATTGACTTTGCTCTAAACCTGCCCTAGCTCCATCCACAGCCCTAATAGCTGCCACAAAAATGATTTCTGAGCTGGGTGCCAGTGGCTCAAGCCTGTAATCCTAGCTACTCAGGAGGCTGAGATCTGAGGATTGCATTTCAAAGCCATTCCGGTCAGGAAAGCCTGTGAAACTCTTATCTCCAATAAACCACCAGAAAACCAGCAGTGGCACTGTAGCTCAAGTGGTAGAGCACTTGACTTGAGCTGAGAGCTGAGGGACATTGCTCAGGCCCAGAGTTCAAGCCCCATGATAGACAAAAAAAAAAAAAAAGATTTTCAGTAGACACACAGTAGTTTTCAGAGTCAACTTATTGACAAAAGCAAGAGCAACAGCAGAAACAGGTAACTTTGCTATCAAAAAAGAATTCCAGCAATATCTAGTATATGTATGAGTCAAGCGGCAAAGGTCAGATAATGTGATGTCAGGAAAATGAACCCTTAGATATGTATTTTAATGTTTTTTCTTTCATGCATGTGTTTCTAACGGATTTATAAGATTATCTCTTTGTTGCTTTGTATGTCCCTCCCCCACAGTATAACCCCTGCTTTCACTATATTTGATGTCAGTATAACTTGAGGAGGAGATGGGGAAAAAACAGTTGTTTAAGGATACAGGTGGACCTGTTGCAACAATGAGAAGTACAAGTTGTCATGTCCAAAACGAGCTTTACAAAGTCGGTGCGGGGGGTGGGGGGTAGGGGAGGGAAGGGGGAAAGGAGAAGGATTGGGATTGGGGGGAGGGGGGAGGCTGGGAAGGGATGTGAAGGGTAAACAAAAGGAGGAGGCTGCAATGCTTGGCAAGAAATGTACGCATTATCCTGCCCATGTAATTGTAACCCCTCTGTACAGTATGTTCACAAATAAAATAAAAAATAAAAAAAAAGAATTCCAATCTAGCCCTGGGATTTTTGTTAGGATTAAACCATAAAGCCTGGAGAAAGAAAAAAAAAAGACAAGGCTTTCTAAATAGTGGGAATAAAACACTAGTGTTCCTCTATAGCAAATAAACTGATCAACCTAAATGAACTGACCAATTTGCTCAGCAGATTTAATCTTGTCAAACTGCTATTCAGGGGGAGGCTGGCTATTGTTTTTGTGCTCATTACTTAGACACAGGTAGGGCGATTCCTCTGACACTGAAGCCATTGTGACTGGGTGATCTGTGGTAAGAATCTGGGATCTGGTTTTGATGCTTGTTCCTGTCATCATTTATTGTATTTTCTCCCTTAAACAACAACCAATGCATAAAGTGTTACACTTGAAATATGCCAATCAACTGTAAGATGCATTCCAATTTCAAAAACATTGAAATGAAAAAATGTGTCTTAGCCCGATGCCAGTGACTCACACTTATAATCCAAGCTACTCAAGATGACTTGACTATCATAATTCAAATCCAGCCTGGATAGAGAAATTCAAGACACTCTTATCTCCAATTAATCATCTAATATGGTAGAGCTGGAAGCATGGTTCAAATAGTAGAATGCCAGCTGTGGGGGCCCCTGAATTTAAGCTTTCATACTGGCATACACACACACACACACACACACACACACACACACACACACACACACACGGAATGTAAACCTGGGCAAATTATGTACCCTCTCTAAACCTATTTCCCTATCTGTAAGAGGGGAATGATACTGTCAATTGCCTAATAGTTATAAATGAGTATTAATTAAGATATCCCAGGTAAAGCAGAGAATTCCATACTTATGGGGTAGAAAATACTCAATAATTTTATTATCTCTTTCTGTGGCACAAGAGAACTGAGTGCCTCATGCTTGCTGAGCAGTCACTCCTGAGCCATACCTCTTGCCCTTTTACGTGCTGGTTCTTTTTGAGACAGGGTCTCCTTTCTAGTCCAGAAGTACACTGGACTATAATACACCTATTTTAGGCTTCCCGCCACCACTGGGATTACAGATGCATAACACCATGTCCGGTTTCCTTTCTGTGGAGACTGTCTCCACAGGACAGGACTTTTCTATCCCAGCTGGCTTGGCACCATGATCTGCTCAATCGGTGCTTCCCAAGTAGTTTGGGATGACAAGGTGTGCTCTGTTGTTCCCAGCAGATAAAAGAAAAACAGCTGTTATAACATTTTGTTCTATCATGGGTACAATTTTCTTATATCCATGCATAGATAGCATTGGCCTCATTATACAGATTATCTTTTATGGAAGTCAACTATTTTAAGATTGACATAACAGTTATCAAATGCCATGTGCTCTTTGTATATTTTGTTTCTCCAATTACTTTCAGAAGAGCCATGGGGACACACAAGAACCACTGCCAATGAATTAAAAAAAATATGAAGTAAAATTCACGACTTTCACATCATTGGATCAATAATATGAAATCCATTATGAGAACATAAAAGCAATAGCCCACAGCTGAGAGCATTAATTTTGCTTAATACTCAGCACTACAGCAGGTAAGCAACTGCAGAGTGACACAGAGTAAAGACTCTCCTAATTGAAGCTATCTTTTTTCAGTTTTTCATAATATAGTTGCTCCTCCATATCCAAAGGCTCTACATCTCACAATTCAACCAACTACAGACAGAACCTACCCTCCCCAAAACACACCTGTAATAAACATACACATTCAATTTCCTTTTAATTCTTCCCAAAACAATTCAGTATAACAACAACATCCATACTGGCTTGGATATTATAAGTAATATAGAGATTCATTAAAGTATACTAGGGGATATTAGTAGGATATACACACATAGGCCACTATAGCTAATAGACTTGAGCATCCATTGATTTTGGAATCTACAAGGAGCCTTGGGATCAACCAATCTGAAGAAGATAGTAAGGGGTAATGGTATCCAGTCCTAAAATATGCACAGTACCTAACGCAGTCCACTTGCTTCCTAGTGATTAAGTTCAAGTTCCCACAGAATGTTTCTGTCCTGCAGCTCCAGAGCAGCTGAGCTGAGCCATGTGTTCATCTAGCTTTTCCCTTGAAAGGGGACCAGCAGGAAAATCGCTGCACTCTTTCACAGGCTGGGAAGGAACAACTTCTAAGAAAAACAAGAGTTTTGTATCTTTGCCAGGAGCAATGATTAAACTCAAGAAGCAAAGGGCAAGTTTATGTTAATGCACTGTTAGATGGGCCTTGTTCAAAGTGGTCATGGGGCAATGCTTCCTCTGCTTGCTAACCCACAACTGTTTTGAAAACAGTCAGACCACGTGAAACAGAGCTGAAGACACTCTACATCAAGTCAGAGGACAGAGCTTATATTTAACTCATGACACATCCCAGATGAAGAAGAGATGGAGAATGTATGACCCTATTTTCTTCCCCAATACATTATTCCTACTGAGTTCTTTATGTGGAATAGGCACATTTTTCTGTCTAAAGCACATCCTTTAGGCTTATCCAATGTGCCCTGCTTGGCCATCATAATCTCCAAAGAAGAGGGAAGGTTTCTCTGAGTGGAAAGAAGGGTTGAGAGTAAGTGAGGAAATTCAGCATGGATGTCTAAAAGACTAGCCTCATCCTTCCTTTGCCACAAAGAATCAGAAACTCCATGCATATCCTAGTCCCTCAGAGTTATCTTTTAAGAGTACAGTTGATTTGCCAGACCATGAATGACTCCCTGCAAGGACCTGGTGACACCTGGCCATTCCAGTCCTTCCTTGGAATAAGCAGATGGTTAGGACTTTGGGCCATGGAGAAGTCTTTACCTGTAGGTGGCTCTGCTTTGCTGCCGAGTAACAAAAGACACTCTTAGGGATTCTTTCCTCAATACCTGCCAGAACCCTTTAAACCACACCCTCAAGTATCTACCTTCTTTGCCTATGAATCCACTTAACCTTCAAAGCAAGGACATCTCAACATTCTTGGATGATTTGTTTTTGTTTTGTTTTGTTTTGTTTTGTTTTTTGGCCTGGTCGTGGGGCCTGAACTCTGGGTTTGGACACTGTCCCTCAGCTCTTCAGCTCAAGGCTAGCGCTCTACCATGAGCCACAGCACCACTTCCGGCTTTTTTCTTATGTGGTGCTGAGGAATCGAACCCAGGGCCTCGAGCATGCAAGGCAAGTGCTCTACCACTGAGCCACCTTCCCAGCCCTTGGATGATTTGTTTACACAAAGTTACATTCTTCTTCTAAATGATTGAACACATAATAAGCTAGCTAAGGTGGAGAGAGAGAGAGAGAGAGAGAGAGAGTGAGAGAGAGAGAGAGTTGCCATGACTACAAATGGGAAAGAGGAGCACATGGATTCAATGTTATTATTAGCATGGGTTTGGAGCAAACTCAGCAGTTTTAGAACCAAGTGAATTCCTAGAATCCCTTCTCTCAGATCTCTGCTTCAATTGGTATGGGATAGGATGTGAGCATCTGAATGTCTATTTTACCCCTCCTGAGGTGATTCTACTGTGTAGCCAAGACTGAGCTCCACTGTCTTAAAACATCAATTGATAGCACAAGCAGATGAAAAATCTCAAATAAGGTGTGTAGTTATACCCAGGAGCTGTCACCTGCTTTATATTCTAGAAGCACTCAGCTTGGACTTGGCTTTCCCTCATTAGAATTATAGAACTTAGATCACTAATAATTGGAGAAAACCTCAGGAAAAGAACCTGTTTTTCTCAAGAAAAATTTCTGTTTCACTTTAAGACTGATTCCTTACTCTCCTGAGAGGTAATTGGTTATTTTGATTCATACTAACATAAACTGGTGTTTTGAGAAGGAAGTCGTGAAAAGAAACAAAGAGAATATGAGCTGTGGGTCAGGAGACACTCCCCCACCCCCATCACTTCCGTTAGTTTCCTTCCTTGTTGTCAGGGGAATACTGCTCAGTCACTGTCTCAGCCATACATTCCCTGCCCATGGAAGGAGTAGGCGGTTTAAATATACTCCAGAGCATCTTCCAATGTTGTTATTCTGTGACTGGAAGAGAGTTTTCCAGTATCAGAGGAAGTGAGAGTTGCAATTACACATCCCTGTTGAAATTCCCTCCTCACTCCCCATAAGAAATTGCCCTGGGGGCTGGGAAAGTGGATTAGTGGTAGAGTGCTTGCCTAGCATTCAAGAAGCCCTGAGTTCCATTCCTCAGCACCACATAAACAGAAAAAGCCAGGGTGGTGCTGTGGCTCAAGTGGTAGAGTATTAACTTGGAGAAAAAGGAGCTCAGGGACAGTGCCCAGGCCCTGAGTTCAAGCCCCAGGACAGAAAGAAAGAAAAGAAAGAAAGAAAGAGAGAGAGAGAGAAAGAGAGAGAGAAAGAGAGAGGGGGAGAAGGAAGGAAGGAAGGAAGGAAGGAAGGAAGGAAGGAAGGAAGGAAGGAAGGAAGGGAAAGAAAGAAAGAAATTGCCCTGGGAAATCTGAGCCATAAGCCCTTCAGCTCTGAATGATAGCCTGGGCTGGGGACAGTCACAGGTCCACCTGGTCTCTCTCCTCCTTGCCTTATGTGGCAAGATGAAGGACTTCATATGATTCTTGTAAAAGGCATCCATTTTAATTATAGGATCAATCTGTGTTTGCCCTGCTCTGCTGGAAGCACATGGCCTGCTCTTTGCTGCTATCTGCACAGGAAGTGGTGGAATGCGGAAGTTTACCAGATGTTAGTGTCCACATGTCTTCCGGTTCCCAGCCAGTGGAGCCCAGCCAGCTGTCGCTGTGGCACTGTGCTCCTTGCCCTGCCCCTTCTCAGCAGCCCGAGGCTGCACTGTCATCTCCAGCTTCTGCCTTTTCTGATCAGAGCTCAGGGAAGTTGGTGAAAATAAGAACAAGTGTTTATTTCTTAGATCCTTTGCAGCAGGCTCTGTACTAAAGAATGCCACATTGGTCTCTTCATGCTTCAGACACTGACCAAAATCTATTGGGAGGAGATTATTTCAGATAGTGACCTAGTACAAACTGTCTCATGTAGTGTGTAAACTCAGTGGGAAACCAGACATCTGCCTTGAAGTGAAGAGAAACATGCCCTGATGTGTGTGAGTGTGTGTGTGTGTGTATATGTGCATGTGTGTGTGTAAGTGCACGTGGGTGCTTGTGTCTGGGAATTAAAAAAAAAAGAATGCTGTCAAGGAAGCAGTTTTTAGGTGCAGATTGCAGAATTTTCCAGGCATGTGAGTAGAGGAGGGTATGGGGATGAGGGCATGGCTAGAAAAATACAGTCCTGTATTGTCATAGGAAATCCCTGGGACCAACAGCTGGCAGAGATCATTCTCCAGGACTGCCTTTCTGAAACTGATTCCTTGGCCGCAGTGACACAGGGAGCTATCCTGTCATCTAACTTGTGCTTACCTTTATGAGGCACTGGGAACATTGATACCATATCCCAGATCTTCCCTGACCCTTCCTTGCAGTCATGAGGAACTAGAACTCTGGAACATGAAGTAAAGTGTCAACATTCTCATTTACACATGCTTCTGAAGCTCCAATGACTCTCTGCTGTCTCAGAAGATGGGTGGAAGGAATAGGATCAGAGGCATCTCCAGACTAGGAGGGGGATGGGATTCCAACATGGCATTGTCACTGTGTGCTCTTGGACCCACCATGGACCTGGAACATAGACCGCAAACTGACCTCAGGGCTTTCTTGTACTTTCAGACAATTGTCTCCTGTGGAATTGTGGTACTGGCCACTTCCACACTGCACTCCACTTAGCACCCAATGAGTCAAACATGAAGTATCTGTAGGGAACGCATGTATGTATCCATGCTAAGAGAACTAACTGTGGGCACTCATCAACCCAAATCAGGAACCCAACAAATGATGCCATGCTTGTAATTGTAATTAAAAACAAGTAGAACCTAGGAAATCAAATATTTTATTGCATTTCTTAACAATATCCCAAATGACCATCTTTTAATCTTCTGCAAGCAAGACTCTAGGATGGAGCTCTGTGTTGTCTCCCACCCCAATCAGTGTGGGGTACAGGTGGTGGTGCAGAGCCTGAGCAAAGGAAATAAAAAAATAACATCTAGAATCCAGGTGCCAGTAGTTCATGCCCATAATCCTAGAGTCTAATATCTGCAAGATAACAGTTCTAACCCTGATGCTAGCAAGTCTAAGGACTTCTTTTTTAACAACTCATTAACAGAAAACATAAAAGCTTCAACCAATCTATCCAGGGTTAAGGGGCCTGAGCAGGAGCCTCCGATGAAGAATAATAGTTATCTGCTGGGAAAGTTCTTCTAGTCTAGTGCCTGATGAGTTTTCAGGATAGGGAACTTGTTTTGCCATTTGAATATTAAACATCATTCTTGGTTCAAAAAAATTATCAATACAGGCCACAGGCAGCTTTGACAAGAGCCAATGAGATGCATACTTACATCAAGTCACCCTGAAGGCCATTTACTATCTGCAATCTGAATGTTCCTCACCCTTGGGAGAGTAAAATCACTCACATTTTGGTAAAACAAAAGAATTACTGACATCCAATGAAAACACACAATGAGTCTGTCAGGAGAGCACAGTACAGTTGGAAGCTTTTGTTCCCAGGTCCTCCATACACAACTGGGGGTACTGAAAGAAAAGTGGAATGCACCCTTCACCAAACCAGATACCATGACAGCGATGCACCTGCTCCAATGGCAGGATGTCTTTTACTAATTCTTATGAAGGTTTTGCAAAGATTACAAATAGCCTTTCTTCTTCCACCTCCTCCTCTTTCTCTTCCTCTTCTTCTTCCTTCTTCTCTTTATTTAAATACAATTATCCATTTATAAATAAAGTTGATGGCTTGCTTATTTTCAGTCTAATAATAGGTTTGGGAATTCTTGGAGGGTGGGGATGTGAGGATGGGGTTCTTCCTCCAGCAGGTTCAGCTTCTCAATCATTACCTCTGTAAGTGACTGCTTCAGAGCTGAGTACTTGTCCCTAGGTCTCTGAGCAGGCCTCACAGCATCTAACAGGCAAATGATTTCACACAAAAAATAAAGAAATAATGCCTCAGCTTAACTCTATGCCAGGCCCACACTTCGACCTGAATCCTGAGATGTCCTTCCCCAAGGGTCATCATTGGACCTTAGCCAATATACCATGGGAAGTCCCATTTTCACTCTGTCTGAGACCATACAGAAATAACACAATTGCCTCATGCATAAAAGCCTCGTGTCACACATGTCCATATGTGCCTCTGTTGACCCTTATCTTCTGAAAATTCCTCTGATTTATTTACTACGAAATGTGTTTCTCCCCACAAATGTCCTTTTCAAGACTCTCAGAGAGTACTTTGGTTTTCCAGTCAGGTAGATGAGAAGCAGCAGAGCTGGGCCTGTCTCAGGCTATCCTAGCAGTACATCTGGAACCCTCAAACATCTGTTTTGGTCTTGGGCTCCTTCATTGATTTTACAAATTCTTTGACTTCTTCTTCCAAGACTTTGTTCCTCCTCTCGACATCCTCCCGAGAGCGTTCCACATTGCGGAGGCTGATTTCCAATGCAGCAAATTTCTTCTTTTCACTCTCCAGCTCTTCATTGAGTCTTACCACTTTAGCCCAAACATCGTAATTTTCCTTCTCAAGACTACAAAGGAAAGAGAAGTTGTATTTATAACTGTTTTGTTACATGACAACCCCTTTGTACAACCACTTAAAGTTAATAAAAAAAATAAAGAGAATAAAAAAGGAAGTAGGACTTAAGAAGAAAGAAAGAATGGACAAATGAAAGAACGAACAAATGAAAGAAAGAACAGGGTGTTAATTGTAGATTTTCCCCTTCGCAACTCTATACTCTTGTTTAGAAGCTCTTGTTCATTTTCTTTTCCAAAACACAAGACCCAAATCCAACGGATGCCTTTTTCTCCATCCTGCAAGAAGAATTTCCAGCCAATCTGGATTCTAAGAGCAGGTCTAGGCCTCGCCTTTGTCATTTACACCATCTTATGGCATCTCTTAAGTTACTATTCTGCATGTCATTTCATGTTTTCTATCTTCAATCAGATAATAAGATCCTTGAAAGAAGGGATCATTTCTGACAGATTTGTATGTCTACCCCTATAGCAACTTAACATCTGTCCTGTTCAACAGAATCTGTAGAGGCCACATCCATATTCCAGATTCCCAACATTTCTGGGGGATTCAGGTGGTATGATTGGAAATTTGCCTCAGAATTTCATTCTGTTGGATACTGCCTCCCTATTCCTTAAACCACTTGCATGTGTTCTTCAAACATGAGTGCCCCTTTTAGCCCTTATCTCGGTCGGATATAATCTTTAAGGAACTTGACATACTCTGCGTGTAACAGCCTCTCCTCAGAGCCTTATCTGTCCCTCTATATCTCTTCTTAGAGTAAAACTAATTTCATTCCTTTTGGCTTTTACATTCTAAATCTAGTTTTCTTCTCCAAGTTCTCCAACCCTTCTGGCTAGGAGAAAACCCCAGGTGAGATATTGTGCTAGAACCTAAGCACTACTTCTAGTGAACAGGTAGTGTTTGTGTGGGTTCTGGAGTCTGGCTGACCTATGTTAAAATCCCAACTCCATCAATGTCTGGCCACATGACCTTCAGGAATGGTTTTATACGTCCTGAGTTCCATTTCTCCTGGGAAATGCAGCTGCTACCTACTCTATAGAATTGTTGTGGATATTCAAGATCTTTCTTACACATAAAGCTGTTCTGATCAAGAGCATCCACCTCTGGTGCAGCTGGTTCTTTTCCTATCAATGATACTCCTCTGCTAGAAAGAAATGGGAGCCTTCTCTGTAATAGCTTTGATCATAGCCAAACTTTCACAGAATTCATCATTCCACAAATGATCGATTTCAGGGTCTCAGACAATAGAGCTGCCTTTTGTTTATAGGGTGACAGAGATCTGTAGGAATAATGGGTACAGGCTAACAATAATCTTCCTTTTAAGTACCTAAGTGGGTGAAGACTTCTTTAATCATTCTTATAGACGAAGTATCTGTAAATATGGAAATCCATCAAGGTGCACTTCATGGCCTTATTACTAGTGTGGATATGGGCAAAGCTGGTTGGGGTTATCTTTCATGATAAAGAAGTTGCTGAGAAATCGGTAATGTCATAAAAGGTCCCAAGAAGACACTACCTACGCCACAGAGCAGATTGTAAGTATAAGCATCTTAGGAACTGCATGAGACTGGGGCATTAGCTGCTTAAGGGCTCCCACTTGTGTTCCCCCCTGTAGCCTGTGTTCAATGGGAAGCTGGTGAGTAGCTGAAACATGTCAGGTGAAAACTATTCAGATGCTTCCATCTTAAACAGGCTTTCTGATGGTTAAGATAACCCCACTGGGTCCTGGACTGCTGTACTTTTCCTCCTTGTCCTTGTCTCCCCCTGCTCCAGATACTTTCACCCATCCTGTGCATGAACATACCAGACCTGCTTTCTTCTTGTGACCTCTGCACCTTGGCTTCTTTTGGCTGCTGTGTTCTTCTTCAATCTGGGCCTGACCTTCCCTCACCTTCTTTGGCCTTTTACTTAATCACCACTGTCTCTCCATTTAACATTAGAAAATGGACATCCTGAATTCTCTAACCTCTTGACTTAGTTTTTTCCATCTGATATAACATGTTCTGTTACATGTGTTTTATCCCTGCCCACTCTCACTAGAAGAAAGCTCTCTATACAACAGGGACTCCTCTCTTGTCTTCTTCAGTGCTAGATTACTGCTGGCCCATTGGAGATGCTTTAAAAATATTTGCAGAATCAATGAATGACATTAATATGAAACCACTGTAAAAGTTTTTCTCATTTCATTAAAAATATACTGAGCCTTAAGGAACCACTATTTGGAAATTGTTGTTTAAGCTCCTTAGGCAATTTTCATAATTTTTCATAAATCTAATCATAAGTTTAGGATTTTCACTCAAGTAGCCATTTAACACTCCTTACCTGCTTCCTTATTAGACCCAACTATTATGGACTACTGTCTTTGCTAAACAGTTCATAATGTGACTCCCCATGGCTTCCAAAAGATGGAAGCCAAGTGCTTCCTAGTGCTCCTCTGCATGGAACTTACTTTTTTATCTGCTCCTCATACGTTTGCTTCTGTATTTCTATTTCCTTCCGTAGTTCCTGGACCATCCTCTGCAAAGAATCCAGTTCTTCTTCTCCAGAGTTTTTCCTTCCAGGCCCAGTTTCAGAGTTTGTTCTGGAGTCGCAAGCAGAGGAAGATGGAACATCTACTGTGCTCCCAGAGACCTCTGGCAGGACAGGGACATTATCATAGGTGGAAGTCCTCTGGGAGTCAGAAAGATGGCGCAAGTCCTGAGACATGGTTCTCCTGTGCCCTTCCCCTGCCTTGGCCCCTGAAGACCAAAACTCATTTTTAAAGACCTCTACTTTGTTGTTATTAGCACTTTGAAAAGCTGATGTCAAGAAACATTTCCGGTTAGGGAGAGTTTGAGTCCTTTTTCGAGATTGTGTCTTCCAATCTCCTGGCTTTTCCCTAGGGGCTTTGCTGCTGTCCTCTTGTTGCTGGTCACTTGGCTGTAGTCTAGTGGGACTAGTAGCATCCAAATCACTTGTCTAGAAAAAAATATTCATAGTGTTACATAGGTTTTCCCACTCACATATTATGTCCCCAAGATTAAGAATTAGAGCATTGCAAGAAAATGTGCATAGTTGCTACTCTCAGAAGACCATTACTATCACCTTAGTTTATTATCTGTATGGAAATTCTTCATAAGAATATTGCACTTAGGAAAGTTGTTCATGCTCTAGAGATGAAGTGCTAACTAAAATAATTTGTTTGCTTATGGTGAAAGAATAAACTAAGGAGGTCTTTGTAACTATGACACACAGCCCAAGAGTTATACAGAAAAGTTCAATAAATTTAACTGACACTGATCTGATTTCCATAACCTCCCAAATAAAAAAAATAGTGAAACAAGCAAATCAATCACTCCATACTAAATCAGTAAAATGAAAATGATCCCAAAGCCAAATGACAAACTGACAAAAATATTTACAATGTCTACCATAGCAACTTTCCCTAATATATAAAGGGATATGCCTATTAGCTATTCTCCATATTATATAAAGTTAATAAAAATTAGAAAGAAAAAGACTAACAACCAACATACAAGTATAGGAAAAGATTAGACAGTTCACCAAAGGAAAAATGCAACTGGCTCATAGATGTAAAAAAAGCTTTTCATAACGGTGGAAACTCATTCTTATTAAAATCATTACTACCTATCAGTCTGGTAAAACCCTCAAATTTAGCAATACACTCTGTTGTGATATTGCAGGGAAACATTATTTCATACATTGCTTTCTTATGAAAGTACAAGATAGCACAAACTCTTTAAATATTTATCATTAAAATTACATATTCAAGTCTACTTATCTGACCTAGCAATCCCATTTCTGGGAATTTATCCCAGAAATTTATCTACCTGCATACATATTGAAGCCTTGTGTAGGACTGAAAATAATTATGGTACAGGAAAACAACGGAACACTATATACATACAGGCCCAAAATGAAGTTACACGGGTAGGCTATTTATGCATAGGTATGGAAAAACTCTCCAAGATAGATTGTTACATTTAAAAAAATTCAAGATTCAAGTGTTAGATGGGGGGAACAGATCAAGTGATAGAGTACCAAAAGATAAGCACAATACTCTGAATTCATATGCCAATACTTTCTGTCCCCTACAGCAAGATTCAGAGTAGAGAAGGCAAGAGTAAAAAAGTAAGAGACAGACACACAGAAAGAGAGAAAACTAGTGTATTTGTGTAAACAGGGAAGTAAGGGAACAATTATATTTGCATAAAGAAACACTAGAAGGATAAGAAACTTCTAAATGCAGGCAACAAGGATGGATACTGTGTGTGAGAATATGAGAACAGAATTGAGGGTAACCTATTTTCTATCTTTTGGGGGTTTTGAACCAAGTGAATATATTACTTTAAAGAGTAAATTGTAAAGGCAAAAAACACCAAAGATTATAAAAATGAGCTTAAAACATAAAATGGGAAAAACAGGGGGCTCAAGCTCTCTTTCTGCCTTCCAATTCATTACCTGTTTCAGCAATAACAGCCTATTTCTTCCCTGTGATAAGCATCTGGATCCCTAAAGAAGGAACTAGACTTAAATCTTGCCTAAAGAACAGTAGTGCTGCTATCTTGGGACAACTGGTCAACCTCCCTGATTTTGGATTCTCAAAGAATGTAGATAAGGGTGTCATTTATGGGGAAGACTCTAGAGGTGATACATTTCCCAGCACAATGGGTGCCCATAAAAAAAAACAATGAATAACAGACATCTATTAAATGAGCATAGCAAGGACTTTGCATGTGTATATGAGTGTGTGTGTGTGAGTGTGTGTGTGTGTGTGTGTGTGTGATTTCATTACATAAAGAACAGGCTTTTCTAAATTGCAGTTTCATTTTGAACAGTTAGTAAAATATACCTAGATAAGCATCAACTAAGAAATACTATTATCTCTAAAACTACTACCTTCTACTCCTATCTTCAAGAGCACTGTAGGTAACTTATCTAGTTGACCAGAAACACTGAACACATTCCTTGGCCACACATGACAAATTAAGCTTCTATACAAAGTTCACATTCTTTTCTTTAAAAAAAATTCCTATAAATACATATAAGTATTTGACCTTTGCAAATTATTGCACTCAAGTTGTCTACATTTTGGAATCTGCAGAGTTTGGGGACATTGGGAACGTGAGTTCCAAGCCTTCTGTACAAATGAGGGGGCTGACATTGCCGAGAAAGCTTATCAGAGAATGAGAAATACTACACGAACACATCACATAACTCTGAGAAAGAAATCACGTTTCAGGGTTTCAGCAGGAAACCAGTTCTCTCTGGACTTCCACCCAGAGTTTTCAACAACTCTCACCAAAGTATCTGCAATGCTTTATCCATTTCCTTCCACTGAACTTCCCTAGACCATGCCTGAGAGGTCTCTCTCATAGGGTTTCAGAGAAAACCTCATTAGTCAGTCTTTGAACAATTGGCATGCCACTAATCTCACCTCCAGAGCATTCCTGACAGAGACTAAATTTTGACAGAGACTGGGCTTCCAAGATATGTTTGAATAGGTCTGTACCAGCTGTGACCACTCTCATAGTATCACCCATAACTCCCCAAGTTGCCAGCCCAGAGTAGCCTTATGTGGAATGACCTGACTAAAGGGGGCAGGAAAGTTCTGTGAGTCTTACTGTGTTAGTGACACTTTCTGTCCTGGAAACTGGAGAGTCTTCAGTAGCATCCCAGCCTACAGAACTTCGAGGCACTGGTGGTTTCTTGGGATCATTTTTCTGGACAGGGGGAGACAGTGGTGCATCCTTGGACTTGGGAAAAAGGACTTCATGGTCTCTGATCATCATTGTCATCACTCTTTGGATCTGTGGAGTTCCTGATGGAAAGAGGCAAAAGATGTAGTATGCTAGACCAGAGATGGGAGGCAGATAGCTCTCCAGGGTTGAACTTAATGAGATGGCTGCAGACTTGGCCCTACACACTCCAAAAGATTTCATTTTATCCCCTTACAGGACCCTTCCTAGTTGTTTAGTAGATTATGATGAGAAGGCTGGAAGAGAGGAAGGGTACAGAAGTGATGCTAATGAAAAAGTTGTTAAGATTATTCTCAGTCTACACTGTACCATATAACCTCTTGATCAGGTAAATAGGCCATTTAACGGCGGGGGGGGGAATGGAAACGTTTTTCTGAGATTTTTTGGGCTCTATCTCATTAAAGATACCTACTAGTAATAATAAAAGACTAGGAAACACTATTTTAGAGTAAGATTACTGTGTTCTGTGATCACTAGAAATTTTATCTCATAAGACTAGTTATGCGGTGGAGATAATCAGCCGAAAATGAAATACAGACTGAAAACTGCAGAGTAGTGCATGAACACAAGGGGCAGTGTTGTCACTGTTACTTTTTCTGTTCATCATCGCGAACCAGCCTATTTACCTCTCATAATCACAGCAGGGTCTTCAACCTTTGACCTGATGAGGTTCACACCAATCACGGTAGCCAGATTGTCCACACTCATCTTGTTAACAGCGCAGTTCAGCTGGATTTCATGTAGAAACCTGTGGTTAGCCAAGAAATCCCTTATAGAAAACAGGAAGTTGCCAGAAGAAAGCACTTCCAGGTACAAATGGTGTATTTATTGGATTCCAATTTTTTTCCCTCCCATTTGGAGATTCGAACTGGACTGTTCTGCCCACAGGAGTTTATATTTCATTTGGAAAATCTAAGACCAAGGAGGGAAGAGAAACGATAAAGGTTACCAAGCTGCTGAGGGCATGTCAGTGACTGAGTTTGGAGAATCAGACAAGCAGGTATCTAGATCCAGTTCAGGGAACTAAGAGGTGACTAGAAGAACTAAAATTGGTATTTGAGTGCCCCTAGATCCTGACTTTGAAAGACTTTATAGGTATAGTGCCTCCACATATATGCATATTTTTATATAGGAGTTTATAGGCATCTTGTCTTCAGAGAGGAGTAAGTTATCAGTGAGAAGTCTTAGAGATAAGGCCTCTTTGCTCTATGCTTCCGTTAGAGTAACAAGTATCTCTAACTCTCAGCAGGTGCTCAGTAACTAAAAATTCACTGGAGACATGAATCTCTCAAATTCACTGTTTAAGAAGCTGAAAGAGAATTTCTAGATATTTTTCAAAAGATGTAAAAAATGGATAGATTGAAGCAATGTAAACTCCAAATATGGAGAAAATGTTAGTGAAATAAATCATCACATCAAAATGATGAAAAATTATGAAGCCAAATATAATCTTATTTTATGACACAAGGAAATGCTCACAATACAACAGTAGCCAAAAAAAAGGACACACACATGCATGGACACACACACACACACACACACACACACACACACAAAGGCTGATCTTGCTTTTATTCCAATTCAGCAAAATGTTCTACCAAATTTATAGTTATGTTTGAAAAGCATTTAGGACATATGTTCAAAAATTCAGGTATCATTGCTGGACTAGGGGTTGAAGTTGATGTTTATTTCTTGTTTATGATTTGCTGTATCTTCCTAGTTTTCAAATCAGGTCAAAAACTACTGTTCTAATTTGGGAACTATACGTCACTATTCTTTCAAAAAAAATGAAAGACAAAATTGAAGACAGTGTGAGAGGAAGACCCAGGTTCCCAGTCCAGCTGACCTATGTCAATCTATCTGTTAGGCGTTTCTCCAGGGACAGCATAGAGATTGTCCCAGAAAGGGTAGCTCAAAATCAATTCATTCAAAGCATTAGGTTGGTCTCCAGTGAGAAAGACCAGAGATATAAGGAATCTGGAGTGTCTTGCATATTCCAGGATTACAGCACGTAGAAGGGGTGTGTTTCATTTTGTGTGTCAATCAGGTTATGAGTGAGTCTTGAAATTATCTTGTGGAAACAGAAAGCTTTCTCAATACTATGTGTGCAGAGATGAATTTTCAAAGTCCTAGACCGGAATCTGTTATCTCAGAGAGAGTCTCTTTCTTCTTCTACCCAGTGAATGTTTCCTGATGTGGCATCTCACCTGCAGATGTAGCTCAGGAGACTATAGTTGTCACGAGGAAGGTTGGAGAGCTGCTTTATCAACTCCTGTTGAGCCTGGGAAGAGATTTTTGATAATATTAAGAGCTGTTGCTATTCACCAGCAAGGTGAACTGGGAATAGAATTGGTAAATCTATATGGATACAACACATTGGCCAGCACCCTATTCCTACAGATTTGTGAGTTTAAAAATACACAAAAAAATACACATATATATTGCTGGGAGTTGGTGGCTCACACCTATAATCCTATTTACTCAGAAGGCTGAGATGTGCAGATTACAGTTCAAAGCCAGACTGGGAAGTAAAGTTCATTAGACTATTATCTCTAATTAATCACCAGAAAACCAGAAGAGGCACTATGGCCAAAGTTGTAGAGTGCTAGCCTTGAGCAAAAGAGTGCAAGGGCAGCATCCAGGCCCTGAGCTCAAGCCCCACCGCAGACAATAAAACAAAAACAAACAACAACAAATATACAAACATGTAAAATACTATAGCTTCTCAGAAAGTTGCAAGAAATAGTATAAAGAAGGTCTCAGCTTTTTTTGGGTGCGGGGAGGTCTGGTCATGGGGCCTGAATTCTGGGCCTGGGTCCTGTCCCTCAGCTCTTCAGCTCAAGGCTAGTGCTCTACCACTTGAGCCACAGCACCACTACTGGCTTTTTTCTTTTTGCTTATGTGGTGCTGGGGAATCGAACCCAGGGCCTCATGCATGCAAGGCAAGCGATCTACCACTTCCACCTTCCCAGCCCCGGTCTCAGCTTTTATATACTATAGTTTTCAGACTTGTCTGTAATTAAACTATCCACCTTACTCTCAAACTTGAGCTTCTCTAAGGCACAGATTCTCTGACAATCTACATTCTCAAACCCTGGGTTAATTAATGCAAAAATGCAATGATCCAACAAGAACTAGATGACAATCAATTATCTCAGAATCACTTTCAAAGTTGTGAGGATAACTACCTAAAGAAAATAAAAATGTATTTTTTAGAAAGTCATAAGGAAAGGAAGATTCTTTTGTGAATATTTCCAAGCACTGTGGCCTTGCTGAGTTCTGCTGGGACACAGGGCTGAATTGGCCCAGTGGGAAGAGAGAGGAAAGTTCTGCAGTGGCTTTAAGTGTCAGGCCTTGTCATTAAAGGAATGCATGTGACAGGGAACTCTTTGCTCTTTTCATCCACAGCTGCCTGTTGGGTCTGAAATCACCATCTATACTATCCTGCTTGGGAGAGTACTACAGGCATTCCTTATAGCCCAGCACTCCCTGGACACCAATGAGCTGCCATGATGATGAAAACATGCCCTGAAATCTCATTTACTCACATCCCATCCCTACTCCTGTGGTGTAATCTCTCTAGCCAAGAGAGAGTGCTGGAGAGAAGTGTGGTGAGAAGTCTCCTCTTCTGAGACAATGGATTCTTTGCAAAAGTTGCTATGTCTCACTCCTTCCAGAGACCATCACTGCAAGATTTTCCTAGAGGGTAACATATCAGACTGTCAAAGACATAATAACCTCAAGTAGGGGCTGGGAAGGTGGCTCAGTGGTAGAGCGCTTGCCTTGCATGCATGAGGCCCTGGGTTCGATTCCTCAGCACCACATAAGCAAAAAGAAGAAAGCCGGAAATGGTGCTATGGCTCAAGTGGTAGAGCACTAGCCTTGAGCTGAAGAGCTGAGGGACAGCGCCCAAGCCCAGAGTTCAGGCCCGACGACCGGACCCAAAAAATAAAAAAATAAATAAATAACCTCAAGTAGGTGGAGGCTAGGAGGCATTGGAAGAAGCAGGTCTCTCATGGGAAAGCGTGGGGAAGAAATATTGCCAAAAGGATCTCAGTGTCTCCTTTTCTTTCCCCAGAATGGAGGGGTGAGATGAATATCTGCCTTTGCAGCTGAATTTTAAGCCTTATTCTCTAATGTGTTGCTGCTTTCACAAAAGTGAACTGATACATCTGTATTAATGAAGAGTTTTCCTTCTTCATTTTCCTCCCCTAAAAAATTTACAACTCCTATATAAAGTGTCTTCTATCAGATTATGTGATCTGATTTTTGTTTATAACTGTAACATCTTAGATACCGTTACTGTTCTCTTTCTGTTCTAATTCCAAATGTACGATTGCCTTATTTCTTGTGCCAGGACCTACTCAAATCATAATGTTCCCTACTGTCACTCAAGACACAGATGCTTTCATCTGTGTTTTCTCACAGGGAGAGATAGGCACTATTTATCTTTTCATATGTACGTTTATGTAGTCTGTGAAGCAAGCTATGCAACTAACCTGAAGTGAGGTAGCAAACAAACGTCACTCAAGTGTGTTACCTTCGTTGGTCACCTAACAACTCATATCACAGTGGATATGAGAATTAGATTAAGTTGTTGCTGTGCTGTCTAATACAACAGCTATTAAAACTGAAATAAATTAAAATTAAATAAAGGTACAACTTTGCTTCTTCAGGTTCATGAGCCACATTCCGAGTGCCCAATAGACATATATGGCTGGTGGTGATCACATTAGACAGTGCAGATATACAACAGTTCCATCATTGAAGGGAGTTCAACTGGTCTAACTAAATAAGTTTAATTTCAGTATGTCAAATGGCAAAATCAAAGTTAAATATAAGTGGTAATCACAGGTTTTGCTGTATACCAGCTTGCTAGAGAGAGTTTGTGACACTACCAGGACCAACAACAACAACAAAACTGCACTTAGTTATAATAGCAAAATGGCATAAATATACTTATGGGCCTTGGTGTTAAAAATCTCAATTAAAAGGTGGGTACTGGTGGCTCATGCCTATAATCTTAGCTACTCAGAGTCTGATATCTGAGGTTTGTAGTTCAAAGCCAACATGGGTGGAAAAGTTTGTGAGACTCTTAATTAACCACCAAAAGGCTGAAAGTAGAGATGACTCAATTGAAAGAGTGACATCCTTGAGTGAGAAAGCTAAGGGACAATTCCCAGACCTTGAGTTCAAGCTCCAGCACACACACACACACACACACACACACACACACACACACACACACCATGAAGGTGTTACCATCAGTTGTTAGTTCTCTAGTTGATAAGTGCTTGCACTCTCAGGCATGATATTACAGACAGAGATTATTGACCCATGAGCAACAGTAGCTGAAAAAGATCGAAGAACAGAACAGTTCCCTGTATGTCCTCTCTAGGGCACATGCATTCCTTGAGCAACCACATGTGACATCCATGTCCATCACAGAACTGGAGCCGCCCTCCAGCTTGGTCAGCTTGGCCTTGTATCCCTGTGGATCTCATCAAGACCACAGTACCTTTTCCATTATTCATTTTAATTTTTGTTGTTCTACCATTTGAACCACAGCTCTACTTCCAGCTTTTGGGGGGTGGACAAATGGAGATAAGAGTCTCACAAACTTTCCTACCTAGGCTGGTAGGATCCCAGCCTCCTTAGCAGCTAGGATTATAGACATCAGCCAATGGCATCCAGATCTATCTATCTATCTATCTATCTATCTATCTATCTATCTATCTATCTATCTATCTATCTATCTATCTATCTATCTATCTATCTATTGCTGGTCCCCAAGCTTGAACTCTAGGCATGAACATTGTCCCTGACTATCTATCTATCTATCTATCTATCTATCTATCTATCTATCTATCTATCTATCTATCTATCTATCTATCTATCTATCTATCTATCTATTGCTGGTCCCCAAGCTTGAACTCTAGGCATGAACATTGTCCCTGACTATCTATCTATCTATCTATCTATCTATCTATCTATCTATCTATCTATCTATCTATCTATCTATCTATCCCTGACTATCTATCTATCTATCTATCTATCTATCTATCTATCTATCTATCTATCTATCTATCTATCTATCTATCTATCTATCTATCTATCTATCTATTGCTGGTCCCCAAGCTTGAACTCTAGGCATGAACATTGTCCCTGAGCTTTTGTGCTCAAGGCTAATGCTCTACTACTTGAGAGACAACTCAACTTCCTGATTTTTCTGGTTAATTGAAAATAAGAGTCTCATGGACTTTCTTGCCTTGGCTGGCTTCAAACCATGATTCTCAGATCTCAGCCTCCTGAGTGGCCAGGATTATAGGACTAAGCCATGTGTGCCCAACTCCAGCTCTACTATTATTTTTTAAGTGAGTCTGACATAAGTGATTAGTATCCATTCCATTCCTTTCCTTTTTTATTTTATTAAATTTATTTTAAATCATCTTTAAATAATTATACAAAGGAGTTTCAGTTCAATATGTCCATTTATGAGTACAATGAATCTTGATCAGTGTCACCTTCCATCATTCTCCTCTCCATCTATCCTAACTCCAGCTATCCCTTCAAGTATCCATTTCTTTGCTGGATTATGACATCTCATGAAGTATGGAGTCTGGTCATCACCATCGGCACCACCTACCATCTTTTGCTGGTAAGTCCCAGATAAAGAATCTCACCAAAGTGCATAGGGATCCCTGACCCATTGTCACCTACCACAATAGTATTCTGGAACCAGCTGCTTTCTTCTAAAGCAGAACAACTAAATAAGCAGACACAAACCTTTGCCTCATCTGCATTCATGAGCTGCCCACAGAGTAGGAACCCCTCATACTGGCTCCAAGGAACCACTGGCTCTGGGAGGTCTCGGAGGTAGAGTTTGAACAGAGAGGCCACGGTGTGCACATCTGTGTCTCTGGAAGAAAATAAGCAACATACTTTGAACGGGAAATTCCATAACTCTCTTCTCTTCCACCTGCTACATAGTCTACTCCATTGAACCATGGGCTCCAGAGGAGAGTTTTGGTTGAGTGCCATCACAGCCAAACATATTTTTTTTTGCTAATTTGTACTTTTAGTGCAACAACCCTGCACACTTCTTTCTCTGCATCTTCCAACCCATTTTCTTAAAGGTAAAGTCAAGGCCCACTTTTCCATGAAACCTCTTTTGACTATTTTGGTCTTTGTTGCTTTCTACTTTCTTTAAGTCACTCAGTACCTCACAGCACTGTCAAATTAGTCTGTGATGTTTAAGTGTTAACCTCTTTATATCCTTAATGCATCTCTATCTTTAATCTCCCATTGTGCTTATAATGAATGAGATCCATTCATGTATTTTCCCCATAATTCATTCAATCAGTAGGCAGTGTAGTTTACATTGCTACATTTTTTAGTACCATTGTTTTGCTTTTGGACAGCACTGGGATTTCAGTAGTAAATCCCAAGGGACATTTGGGGACCTTTGGCTTCATCAGGCCACAGAGGGGACACAAGTGTTATCAAATCCTTACAAAATTGTGTGGCTGGTGCCATGGTATGAGACTCTGTTTGGTATGGAAAGTGCATTGGATAGGTGTGTAGAAAGTGATGCCCAAGCCAGAACTGGGAAGCCATAGGTGATTCCTCAGATAAAATAACACCCCAGATAAAATCTGAAAAGTGGCGAGTTACAGCGTAAGGCATGTGTGTCTTCCTGGAGAGGAGGAAAGGAGGTCCTGTCCCTCATTACAAGGACTGAGACAACATTCAGATGAGTATCTGGTTGATGCAAAGAAGCAAGGCTTTGTGGTTCAGCTTCTCCAACTCATAGCAGGGTCTGAAAAGCCACAGCTAAGAGGTAGAGCTGGACCAGCACCTGTATTTATGTAGCTTGCAAACGGAAAATGATTCTCAACATTTTTAAATGGCCGAGGGAAAAATACTTTTAAAAATTGTCTCACAGCTTGTGGAAGTTCTATGAAATTCAATACAATGAAGTTTTAGACCCCCACATACTCATTGATCTACGCAATTCTACTATGCTTCCTAAATGTAAGAGCACACTGCTCATAGCTGTGGCAAAAGATCTCTAGCCTGAAAAATCTAAATATTTACTATGTGGCCCATTATCAAAAGTTTGCTGAGCTCTGGCTTGGAGGTAACTGAATTTATTTTGCAGCATTATAAGAGAAAATTAATCTGAATCTCCACGTACATTCACATACTGCTTAACAAAGAGAACATGTTCTGAGAAGTGCATCGGGTAATTGAGTCACTATGGGAACTCAGAGGGTTTACACATACCTAGATGGCTTGGCTTATTGTGCTCTTAAACTCTATGGTCCATATATCTGTCTGTCGTGGACCATTCAGCAAAGGGGAATGAAAGCTGACTGGGGTGATATTCCTCTTGGAGGAGGGACAGGAGGTAGATTTGGACAGCAGAAGGAAAAGAGAGATATTTGGGGCAAGAGAAAGAAGAGCATCAGAACTTGTCTATAAAGCTCTGCCTTGAGCTTTGTGTACGATATTTTGTTTTTATTCTTGGTAGCCAGTGGTTGTTCTACAGTTCTCTCCATTCTCTGCCCCTCCTTCATAGCCTATGAACTTTCTACCTCTAAAAGAAAACACAGAGCTGGCACAGATCCCTGCCTACGCTCCATGGCTGCCCTCAGGAAATCTGGGGCGGAACTGTTCCCTTAACATGGAGATTCTGAAAAGTCCTACCCTGCTGAATTGCTGTCTAAAAATATCTCTGAACAGAGCTAGCTGGGAAAAGTTGTCAACACATGATGGGAAGTTCCCAAGGAACAGACAGAAAGACAATCAGCTGACAATCTGCAGGAGTGGCATTCTCTTCATGTCCCCATGAAAAGAGCAGACCAGTCTAGGGATTCTAACACACATACAATTAACTTCCAAAATCTCTTCAATATATGAGCCCCAAACTCATGCAAAACCCTTGAAGCCCCTCTTGTCCTTTAACTGCCCTATTCAGAAGGTCATTTGGTTTTTTTCCCCAGGATCCTGCCCCAGCCTCTATCTGGTAGCTCTGCCTCCAGCTTCCTGTTCACTGATGCTCTGCCTGGACCAGCCCCCAACACAGAGAAAACACAGAATGAACAAAGGAAACAAGGGATTGAGATGAGGAAAAGAACACAAATGACAAGTCAGAACTGGATTCTTGGTAGAAAAATACCATCCATTAAAAAAATAAGTTTGATCAGAAGAAACTAAAGACAATAAAAATCTCCAACACTAGAAAGAGAAAGTGATTATAGCCACATATAAAGATATAAATGAATATAAGATGGGTCAGAATTATAATAAAAGGACAAATGGACAAAGATACAAATGAATACAAGATGGGTCAGAATTATAATAAAAGGACAAATGGACACACACACACACACACACACACACACACACACACACACACACTTGGGACTGTAAACCCTCCACATTGTCAGCCTGATATTGCCAACTGATGATCTGGCTAACATCTCATTCTTGTTATTGGATCTCAGTATAAACACCATTTCTTTTGGCAGAAGCAACCTCTCTAAACACCATACCATGTCAAGAGTTCCCTGTTCTAAGTTTTCATGGTTCTCTTAACACAAGGGAACTTCTACAGTTGGTTCTATACATTTTTATGTGATATCTATGCCCCACCAAATTAAGACTGACTCAGATGTCATTCTGATAGTCTTTTTGATGCTTCCAGCATCATTTTTCCTGAATTGGCTATCCTCCAACCTAGCAGAAAAGGCTCAAATGATTGTATATATTCAAGCACTAGGCACTGCGTGGATTCTGAATTTAACAACTCATTCACCAGAAGTTACCCTAGGCCCCTCAGAAGGCTCCGATGGCCCTTGCTTTGGAGAGGAGTGCTAATGATGTGGAATATCCATTTGCCTGTTTCTCACAGAAGTATAGGTATGGGAAATACATCAGCTTTGTGGCCAAGCAGTATCCAGCCCAACAGAGAACTGATAAGGAAAATGCTAACTTTACATTTCTATCTCTAATAAGAACTTTCTACACCTGTGCTAGAATCTCCAAAACAAGAGTCCCCATATAGATTCGATCCTAGTGAGCCAATGGGGGATTCTTCTGGTGGAACATACAATTTGGGCAATGTAGAAGATCTAAGGAAGCATCCACTGACCTGCTGATGGGGACATCAGAAAGGGGCTCTGTCCTCCCAATCCCCCTCTGCCACTCAGTGATTTCTAAAATGTATTGTTTCAAGAGGTTAAAAATATCTATGGGGATGGAAATGTGGCTCAGTGGCAGAGTGCTTGCCTAGCAAGCATGAAGCCCTGGGTATGATTCCTCAGTACCACATAATTGGAAAAAGCCAGAGGTGGTGCTGTGGCTCAATGGTAGAGTGTTAGCCTGTGCAAAAGAAGCTCAGGGACAGTGCCCAGGCCCTGAGTTCAAGCCCCAGGACCAGCAAAAAAAAAAAAAAGGAGTCTATAAGTGATGTAAATGTTTCCAAACCCTACAACCAAACAAGAGGTCAATGAAACCAGTACAATATCTCTGAAGGGAAAGTGACCCATGTTAGACTGACTCTCAGAAAGCCAGTCTGGCTTAGAGGTAGCAGAGAGGGAGGCCAATCATGGATCATGTTCATCTGAACTGTGTGTGATGTGTGGGAGATGGTGAGGAGCAGGACAGGAGAAAGGGGGAAGGGAAGGAGGTGTGGAGAGTCATGGGAGAAAAGATATGAGATCTACTCTTTATTTAGGGCCCAGGAGCAGACTCCAAATTGAGACTATAGCAGTGAGCACAGACAGAAACAGATAGACCTCAGAAATGTTACATAGAAAAGATGGGCCATGCTGGTGATTGGGGTACAAGCAGGGTGGTGGGGAAGGGAAACATGGACAATGACCACACAAGCCCAATACTCAAGTCTGCAGCTTTCCCCTCTGTCCTAAATACGCTTTGGGGGATTTCGGTGTTTGAAAAGAAATGGAATTTAGGCTTATCATATTAAATCTTGCCTTGTGGGTTGGTAATTTGGAAAGAACAATGGATCTGATGCCAGTAGGACAAGTGTCTGCAGGTCCCCCCAGAATGGGCATTGCATAATAGGCACAGGGGTGGAGGGTGTAGCAGCTCAGCACAACCCAGTGGGAAAGCCCTGCCAAGTGGCAGGAGGAGGAAGGAGGAGAAGAGTTGAAGGGAAATGTCATTACACCGGACATGTCCAGAAGAGGGTAGGCAGCCGCCACAGAGGAGACTTGGGAGAACACAAGGCTGTCACAGTCATATATGCTCCCCACAAAAGGCACAGAACTGAGGTAAGTCAGGGAGTGCTATAGTCTTGGAGACTAATTTGAAATGTTCATTCTTCTAGAACACGGAAGAAGACCCTAAGTGCCATAGATATAGTAGATTCTTAACCATGTTGTCTGTATAGGCTTCTCTTCTAGGCTTTCCTAGAAAGGGTGGGTCTCAGATTCTGTATTCCTTACCCTTTCAGCCTCTTCCCTTATATTTGAAGCATCACTTGAATCTGTTCAGATCATTGTCTCTTACCTAAGCTCTCCTAGCTGGGTTCCAGGTCCCAAATTCAGAACTGTGAGAACAAAAGACCTTTTTCTTTTGTGAGCTAGAACTCCTGAATATGTCTGTGTGCATCTGTAGCTCAGCTAGCAGGGAGAGGTAGAAGAGACATATATATCATACCTCAGGCAAGAACAGCATACCTGTCAAAGGAGGGCCGCTCCCCAGCGTCAAAAGCATCTCTCAGTTGCTTAACGAGGTTGTCCTGCCCAGGCAGACGGAAGATGCCCTCTTCATTCACACCGTGTTCAAGAATGAACTCTGCACACTTCTCTACCAGGATGGGCACCGGGTGAGAGCCAAACTTCTGTTCATAGGCCACAGTTTCATCCAAGCGCTGACCAAACACGGCTGGGAAGAAAAAAGAAAATGAAACCTGTTCATCATTTTGACTTTCCTCAGATCAGCTGATAAGTCAAAGTGCTTGGCCCATTTCTGAATTTTTCTATGTCACTTGCAAAGCCAAACGAAATAAGTATCAAGAAATGGGAGGGGAGGGGTACATCCAAGCAGGGGTGGGGTTGATAGAGTTAGGGGAAGAGATTTAGCAAAATAAAGAGGAAAGGGGAGGAAGAATGCAGTTAAGAATTCACTGTATATACCATGGAATTGAGGAAAAATAAGGGGAAGGGTGCATCAAAGGGGAGTGAAAATGTTGAAGGGATGACAGAGAGCAAGATGCATTTATATACATAAACTGCTTTGTTAAGTGGCAAAAACAATCTCAATACATGTCCTAAAAATTAAGAAAAGTGAGGGAAGGGGTGGGTGAGAATATGGAAAGGGGTGACGTTGATCAAGATGCATTGTATTCATAAAGTGATTTGTTGGGGCTGGCTGGGAAGGTGGCTCAGTGGTAGAGCGCTTGCCTTGCATGCATGAGGCCCTGGGTTCGATTCCTCAGCGCCACATAAACAAAAAGAAAAAAGCTGGAAGTGGCGCTGTGGCTCAAGTGGTAGGGCGCTAGCCTTGAGCTGAAGAGCTGAGGGACAGCACCCAGACCCAGAGTTCAGGCCCTACAACTGGACCCTCCAGAAAAAAAGTGATTTGTGGAATGGCAACTCCTTTGTACAACTACTTAAACATAATAAAAATATTCATTAAGAATAGGTTTGAGTGCAAGGATAGCAGACACAACCTGGGAGACAAATTACTCATAATATTTCCTGGAGTAACAATTTGGTTAGCCTCTGTCAGTCTCTTTCAATTGACCCACGTTTTCCCATATTTGATGAAACCACAGCTTGTTGAATGCTGGTGGCTCATAGCTGTAATCTAGCTTCTCAGGAATCTGAGATCTGAGGATCACAGTTCAAAACCAGCTCAGGCAGGGGAAGTCCATGAGACTCTTACCTCCAATGAATCACCAAAAAGCCAGAAGAGGAGCTATGGCTCACGTGGTAGAGTGCTAGCCAGGAGTTCAAAACAGCTGGCTTGGTTTTTACTGAGTACTCATGTGCTAGGAAGTATGCCAAGCACTTTGCACATCTTTTCTTCATTTAGTCTCAACAGGAACCCCATGAGGTGGCAACACTGTCATACCCACTTCACTGTCATTGACTCTGACTCTTAGGGACTCTGTGAAATCAAGTTCAGACAGCACAGTTCTGTGAATGTGGCCTAACCCCCATTCTGATTTCTACTGGTATCCCTGAGTATTGAAGCAAAACAGCCTAGTGCATGATTGTCTCTTGCTCTGTTAAACCCCTGTGGCATTTCAAATTCTTTAGGCTGTTCACTATGTTCTAGTTTCATAAACATCCCCACAGTAAGCATGCCTATTTGTCGAGCAGAGATCCTGGAACATGTGCAGTACAAATACATAATGTCTAATTAATGGCTTAATTAATTGTTAATGTTTGGATGAAGGAACATAGACGCCTCATTCTTTTGAACTATTTCCTTAAGGCAAATTCCCACATGTAGAATTACAGAGTCAAGTGGTTTGAACATTTTTATAAACTGGTGGTATGCAAATTGCTTTATAAAAATTTCTTTTCCAAACTGCACAGCCTCCAGCAAAGCAAGTATGGACTAGCACCACCCCAGCCCAGTAGGTACTTGGCTCTGTAATCTCCCTACCCTTACGTGTAATGAGATTAGTTTCTAAGTGAGGAGAGCTACTGCCTACCTCTTCTCCCACCAGATCCCAAGGACCTCCGAGTCCTGTAGGTTTGTAAGACTGACCATGGCTTCAGTTTTGTCCTGTCTGAACATTCCCCTTTGTCATCACTGGGGCTCTGCCATACCCAGAAATATCCTAGGACACTGATTTGCAAAGTCTCTAGGTTCTCCCTGTGGCTTTTCCCCACCCCCCTTTCTCCCTTTTCCTTCTGGCTGTCCACCTCTATCGAGAAACCAACTAATATGGATCCCACCTGAAAATTGCTGACCCAAATCTTTAGACCCTGTGTTCTCTTGGCCTCCTCATCTACCTATATCGGCCACAATCTCTTTTGTCGTTTCAACTCTCCATCCCCAACTACTTAGTTTTTAACTCACCAATGGTCTACTTGAGCACCATGCCTGAGCTTTGAGTAGGTTTCTATTTCATCAACAGTATTTATCAATTTGCCCCTCAAAGCCTGGAGCCCCTCCATCATCATGAGATATTAGATTTAATCCCAAACTGAGCTGCCTGGCTATTGTCTGGTTTAAGTGAGAATTTACAGATTCGTAGCCCTGTAGTTAGCCCAACACCTACCTACCTTTTTGGTGAGACTACTTGCCATGCCTCCAAAGAATTTCACCCTCAATGTTCCCCAAATCCAATGCTCTCCAGTCTCTGTATCCTCAACAAGCGCTTTCCCTTGCTCAGTCTGCTCTGTCTTCTGTCTGCTGGAATTCTATTTGTGGTTTCTTTAATAGCATTACCTCTGCCATGCTTTCCCTGATCCCCAGATGCAGAAACTATATCCTTTCTTTATGCTTCCATTTTCTGTCATATATTCTTCATTCATCATTTGTGTCTATGTCTTTTGTATGAACATAAAGCCTCCGAATAAAGGGACATAGGGAAGGTATCTTCTCATTCCTAATGCTTAGCATACTGCATAGCACAGGGCAGATGGTCAGCAAACTTTACTGAATTATTTAATGAATTAATTTGTCTTCAAGCAAGTATTTTCCATGAATAATGGTTGTTTTAGCACTTTAGTTGAACCACTAGTAACTGAAACATCTCCATAGAAAAGGGATCTAGTTCTACTTTAAGTTACTGAGTGCCCTACCATGTGCCAGCAGCAGCTACATGAAACATGGAATGAACTCCACAGACAAGGGACATAGAAGATCTACTTGTTGCATTCGTTTTCCATCCAGGTGTGAAAAATAGAAGAACCACACCAAAAATTAGTGTGGAATAAGTAGACAACATGGATAACCACACAGAATTAAGTTCCTGTTCACATATGAAAGAAATCAGCATATCATAATTGAAACGATTATGTGATATTTGTGAAATTCTTTTGAGGAGTACCCCCAGAGAAATAGGTAGGTATAATTTGGAGCAGCTAAAGCTTGGGCTTAGCTCATGAGGTTCCAAAGAATACCACAGAGACATAGATGTTAAACCTTGGGCTGGGAGCTCACTGGGTCCCACTGAAGGCCAATAACCTCAAGTCAACATATAGAGAACAGAGATGTCAGAGGTTTCTCCCCAACCATGCCCACGTCTTACCAGTACATTCATTCCTAACAGTACTTTTCCCTCCACCTTGCCAGTCCCCACTAATCAAGTGTTCACACCTCAGATTGCTGAGAGCTCTGGGGGAACTAGGCATCTCCATATCCTGGAAATTTGTAACTGCAATCAATCTTTGTTAACTCAGATCTTCACACTCCCCCTGAGCTCATCATCATTTGTTCCTGTCTTAGCAGGTAAACAGGCAGAGGAGATGAATGGACTCCCTCCCCACAATCTCGGTCCCTCTTTCTTGCCCTCCCTCCCTGGTGATCCTGTCTCAGGAGAAGAAAGAACTCTGCCTTTCCTTTAGGTGATACTTTCTAGAACAGTCAGCTCTACCCTTATCATCTTTTTTACCTCTTACTCCTTGTGTCACACATTTTTCTCCTTTGATATAAATAGTCCATGTGAGTCTAGGTCTTTATCAAGCTAGGAAAGAACGCTCCTCCACACCAGCCCTCATGCAGATGATCAATGCTTGCTTCTCTCTATCAAGGTTCTCATAGTAAAATATATGTCTATTTTGGGCATTTACCCAAATGTTCACAAACAAGACCACACTAAAGCTACCAGCACGACTATGTTTATTGCAGCATTATTTATTATAGCTAAGATATGGAACCAACCAACCCAGATGCCCCTCAGTAGATGAATGGATCAAGAAAATGTGGTATATATACACAATGGAATTCTATGCCTCCATCAGAAAGAATGATATTGCCCCATTTGTTAGGAAATGGAAAGACTTGGAAAAAATTATATTAAGTGAAGTAAGCCAGGCCCAAAGAAACTTAGGTCCCATGGTTTCCCTTATTTGCATTATTTGTTAATGTCTGAGTCAAGCAGAAAAGATCAGATAAGTTGATGTTAGGGAAATGCACTCTAAGATATGTATTCAAATGTTTTTTTCTTTCATGTGATTGTTTCTAACATATTTATAAGATGATTCCTTTGTTGCTTTGTATGTCCCTCCCCCACAGTATAACCCCTGCTTTCACTGTATTTGATGTCGGTATAATTTGTGGAGGGGAAGGGGAAAAACAAATCGTTTAAATAGGGATACAGGTAGACCCATTGCAACAATGAGATGTACAAGTCGTTATGTCAAAAAATGAACTTTACAACTTTGGTGGGGGGGGGCGAGGATTGGAGGGAAGGATGGGAAGGGATGGGAAGAGGAAACAAAGGAGGAGGCTACAATGCTTGATAAGAGATGTACTCATGATCTTGCCCATGTAATTGTACCCCCTCTGTACAGTATTTTCACAATAAAAAATAAAATAAAATATGCCTAGTTCAGTGGGTTGTCCTCCTCACAGACTATGATATATTGATCAGTTTAGTTCCATCAGCCTATATCCCCCCATCTCAGGTTTTTGCTAAGATTTCTGCTGAAATTCCCTGGCTGAGTCCAGCCTCTGATAATTCCACATTAATTACTGCTTTATATGAAGACTGATAGCATTATTTCCCATTGTTTTTAAGACCTTCTCCCCACAAGGCTATCAAACCATCCAAACTACCCATCCTCATTCTTTTCCCCTCTCCTTGATGACTTATTTCAGTCCCCTTTACTGTGTTTTATCCTGTGCCTACTCCTTCGGTCTTTTGATGTATTGTTGCCTTGGGTTCTGACTCAGAGGTCTCTTCTTCCCATCTAGGTGCTCTCCTTGTGAAAATTCATAGGATATCATCTATAAACTGATCACTTACATAACTGTGGCTCTGGTGCTCTCTCCCTCTCTCTTCTCTTTATCTTACTCTAGGTATCTTTCCAGTGTCTCCACTTCCCAGGGTCTTCTCTAGTCTCACTCATCCTACCTCTAACTCACTGCTTCTCCTCTAACTCCCTCACAGGAAACAGTATTCAATCTTCATCACACCATGTACTTATTCTCATAGGCACTGAGAATACAAAGGCACTAATACAAGGTACTTGCACTCAACTAACTCAATTAGCATAGTTCATGAACCTTAGAGTTAGATTCCCTCTCCTTCCAAATATTTCTTTACATCCTAAATACATATACATTTGGTTGGCTCTCTATTCCCACTGTTGCTGCCTTGAATCATTATACTGTTCTGTTGTTTTATTTCTGGCCTTTTTGCAGCTGAGTTCCTTGTAAGTTCCTCCCACCAAAATTCATTCATTCAGCAAATCTGCTGTGGGCCCAGCTCCTTGGTGCTGGAGATTATGGTACAAATAATAAAAAGTGGTCTTTGCCCTGAAAACCTTTCCAGCTGATGTTTTCTTCCTCCTTTTTATTCAGGAGACCAAACTTCCTTGGTGTAGATGCCTTCTCAGAAGGCATGGGCCCTCTCTGCTCTGCACTCATCGAGCTCCTGGTGCACACCTGTCATTTTGCTTTATGATGATTTATTTAAACGTCTCTTCCTCTCTCTTCCACTGGATTGTGGGCTCCTCAGAGGCAGACAGGCCGTCTGGCTTGCCTTCTATTTTTATCTCCAGGCACAGAGATTGGCACATGATGGACCAGTCCTCAAAGAGCTATGACTACCCGCCGTCTCCCATTCTTTCTGTACCCCATGCCTTCTCCCTGCTCAGCATTTCTCCAAATCTGCTCCTGTCAAGGAGATCAATGGCCTTTGCATTTTTAAACCCAAAAGTTAAATCTTCAGTTCTCATCTCAACTGCTCAATCAGCAGCATGTGATACAACAAGCCACTCCTCCTCAGTCACTTGTCACATGACTCTGGGTATACCACTCTCTCAGTTCCTCCTTGACCTCATTGGTTGCTCCCATGCACCCTCCTCAGATGACTCTTCCTTCTCACCCTGCCCTCTAATGTGTGACTGTCTCTCCTCCCATCTAATGTTAGACAGTACCAGGACCTTCCCCCCCCCATCTGCATGTACTTCCTCTTAATCTCACCGCTTTAAACATCACTCAAACCTTACATCTCTAGTGTAGAAATCAGCCAACGCTATTCCCTCTGACAAGAATTCACCACTGTGTGCTCTGGACACATGAGAACCAACAATGTTCATGACTGTACATGACAGAGAGAGTATCCTTGTTTATTTTTTGTTTGTTTGTCTAGTTCAGGTTTTTAGTCATATTTGTGTCTGATCACATATGAGGAATTTAGAATCCCAAACATCCAAGAAACTTCAAGGAGTTGATCTTGAATTGAACTGATTTCAGATCTCTGGATCCTTATCTCCAGCCTTTGATTCAAGAGGCTTGATACGGGAAAATAAAGAACGGAGGAAGCCCAAGTACACAAAACAGAGCCCAACAAAGGAAGACAAAGCGGGGCAGTTGTTTCTTAAAAATCATTCTTCCTCCCAGAGGCAAGTCTCCCAGTTCTGTGTCATGTGCTCTTCACCTGACCCCTGCTTTGAAGGACCTTTTGCTCCACAGCTTTGCCTGCCCTCTTGCAGTGGGGTCATTTCTAATCGCCTCATTCATGACAAACTTATAACCATGCTGGGCGCCAATGGCTCATGCTAGTAAATCCTAGCTATTGAAGAATCTGAGATCTGAGGAACACAGTTCAAAACCAGCCAAGGATGGGGGCGGGGTGAGCAGAAAGACTATAAGACTCATCTCCAATTAACCAACAAAAGGCTAGAAGTTGATATATAGTGAAAGTGGTAGAGCAGAAGGGCAAGAGAAAATAAGAGAAACTGAGTTCAACCCTACTATCAACACACACACACACACACACACACACACACACACACACACACACACACACACACACACACACAACAGCAGAAACAAAAGGAACTTAAATCTAGTCCCTATCAGCAGAGGTATTTCCACCCTAACAGTTATGAAATTTAACTAGTTCTTTATAACTATATGTACATAGTTATTATCATTGTTAAATGTAATATGATAATTATAATGATTAACCAATTTAATTAAGTTAATTAGATGCTTTCATGTGTGACATCCCAGTCATTACTAGAGCCCTACCAAGCAGACACTGTTCCATTTTTACAGATAATAAAACCAAGGCTCAGATTAGGAATTTTTCTTAAGGTCATATTTACCCCTGGAACCTATGTTTAGTTAATTCTGTTGAAAGATTTCAGGTATCACCGATCTCATGGAGAGGGACAAGTTCTTCCCACGCTAGACATGCCATCCCCACCTCCTCTGGTACAAGACTCTTCTTGTTCTTCTCCATCCCCCAGAGCTAAAGCTTTGGACTGAAGGGACCCCATCCTGAACAACCACTTAAGGATGACATGACATTACCATGGATAGAGCTGTCCAGTCTGCCCTCTACCTTTACCCTTGAAGATTCCTCCTGAGATTGTCTAGAAATCCTAAGGCCCTGAGCTGGTATAGGGAAGGGAAAATACACAGAGCTGTTGTGACTTCCTTCCAGTCTTGTTCCTCTTTAGCAGCTTTCAAATTCTTTTGCATCCAGGCCAATTGCCCTTTCCCCAGCGATCTCCCTACCCCTCCAGACCTGGAGAGACCCCTTGCCCAACCTCTTCCTGTCACCCCAACACCGGTCCCTGTTCTGCAAGGGCTCAGAGTTCCAGGCTCGTCCCCCATCTCTGAGAGGAGAGTGACAAGCAGCTAAGGTGAAGTGTCGGAAAGTATTAGAACGGAATTACAAAACAGAAAAGAAATACCTTTCTTACGGAGCCTAGGGCTTTTCCTTCTGTAATCCCAGCAAAAGAGCAGCACCAGGGCAGGAAAGCCACAGCCCAGTTCCCAGCGCGGCATCCTAGGAATACGAGGCATGGTAGCGGCCAGGACTCACAGCGTGAGAGCCACCCTGGAGCCTCTCCTCCCTGAACTGGAGCCCCGTCCTCTCTGGCTTCCAGATCAGCACATGCTTGCAAATACTGCTCAGTCTGATTCCCTGGCAGGAAACATGGGATCTGCCGGCACCTGCCCAGCCCTCCTGGCTTCTTCCTTCCTACTCCCCCACTTTCTCCTCCCTGCTCACCTTTATACATATGACTCTTGGCTTTAAAAGAGTGAACATAAAGCTGTCAGGGCCTCAATAAAAATAAGTGCCTCCTTTTACTTAGTCACTAATTGTCAACTGCCATTCAAGAGATATCTCAGAGGTGGGTTTTTAAAAAAAATCCCCTACACAAGCCCTTCCCAGCATTGCTTCATATATCAGTGTCTGGCAGGAACACAGAACTTCACTTAGCGTTTATGAAGCCAGCCCACCCTTCCCTGGAAATGCTTTCAGAGTTACACAGGGCTCAGCACTGCCTGCAGAGATAATGATCGTGGAGGTGGGTTGCTGGGTAAATGGAGATGCTTCCCCTCCTGTTGAAAAGACTGAGCTAACAGTGTTGTGACCTAACCAGACACAGCCCAGAGCCCTGGACTGGCCTTCCAGCATCTCAGATAGTCAAGAGGAGCAAGATTGTAGAGAGGGACCTGGGGAATCGAGGAGTCATCTTTGAAACTACCTTCTCTCTTGACACTCCTGGCAATGTTACCTCTGGAGTGCTGTGCAAACCAACTCCACTATCAACATGCTTGTCCAAACTACCATCTGTCCTCCCTTTCTTGTCTAGTTTATTGCTAGTCTCCTTCTTTCACTCTGATCTACTACTTCTAGTCCAAGCCATTCTTCATACAATAAGAATGATCTTTTCAATATAATCTGATTTTATTACCTTCTTGATTGCAAATCCCCCACCAGCTAGGATGAAGACCAATATCTTGACAAATCTATCTCTACTGTCGCCACTTTCCTCACCTGACAGAGTTTGTTGTGCTTCATATCACAGGACCCACATACTCACTGTACCCTGCTGAAACTCTACTCCTTCCCCTCTCTCTCTAATGGTTAGCCTCTACTGGCCCTTCAGAGTTCAATGAATCATTAGCTCAAGAAAATCTTCTTCAACTTTTGTGACAAAGATTCCCCCCCACATGGCATGTGTTTTCTTGCATGGCACTTTTCTCAAAACTGTAATTTTATGTTTGGCCTTGGCTTTGGGGATTAATTTCTACTTCTGATAGAAGACTATAAGCACCCTGAAAAGGGATTTTTTGTCTTTTATCTCTTTTCTTACTGTTTCTGGTTTACCTCCCAGGCTGGGTGTAGGGTTTGGCAAGTAACATATATTCAAGAAATACTTGTTGGCTAAATGAATAAATATCTTCCCTGTGTTATTAGCTGAAGGGCATTGGAAACAGGAGAGAATAGTGGAAATAAGTTTAAAATATCATCCCTGTTAAAACACAATTGGATCTTGCAGACAAAACAACTCGCATGCTGAACTCACGGAGGCCTATGAAATCACACACACAAGCGTGCAAACAATTTCCAAGAATTCGGGGAAGAGGAGACACTCCGGGTACAGAATAACTCAATACCTACATGTTCTATGTGTATTGCCAAACACAGTCTTAAAATACTATCCCCGGGACCTTAAAACTGCCTGAAGCAGAGCAAAGATATGAACAATCTAATGTACTGTGAACATCCTCAGAAATGGCCTGAGGAAATATCAGATGGAAGTCACTGGAGGAAGAATGAAAAGCAATGTGGACTTCCTTCAAGAAGTGGGGTAGAAACCAGCTTTCAGTCTAAGAGGAGACTAGACAAGAGAAAGTTCAGATCCCACAGTTCAGAAAAAAATGAGCAGGAGCCAGCATGGAGCAGTTATGAGACATGGACCACGAAAGCCTCTGTTCCCTTCCTCCTACTTGAGAAAACAAGGAGCCACATCCTGAATTTCTAGGGAAGAGACAGTCTAACTTTCTTATCCAGGCCTCTTGGGAAGGGGCTAGGTAAGAAAGGACTGTGAAAAGCTAGGTTGCTGAGAAGTTGGTCAAACACCAAGGTGCTGCACATCAAAGTATGGAGAATATCCAGAGCCAGCTATGGGGCAGGAGGATGGCAATCAAAAGAAACTGGGAGAATCATGGAGACCCTGCAGTCATCTTTCCAGTCAAGGAAGAAAGGAGCCAAAAGGTGGTTGAGGGCAGGAAGAGACATCAGTTCTGCAGAATGGTTGCCAAGGAAACATTTATAATTTTAACACTGGTACTGACTAACCTAGGGTATACAGATGAACTATAGATGTCAGATCTAGAGAGCTGCCAAAGCTTCTATCAGATTTTTTTGGCCATATTGTGAATTGAACCCAGAACTTCTCTGGGTTTAATATGAGCCCCATATTTCAGGTCATTTTGTTTTGTAATTTATTTTACAGACAGGATCTCAAGCTTTTGCCTGGGGTACCCTAGAATTATAGTGATCTTCTCTCAGCCTCCAAAGTAACAGGGATGAGAGGCATGTGGCACCACATCTAGCTTTTTATGAGACCTACTAAAGAGGTTTTCAACCATCAAGAGCTTCACCAAAGCTCACCACTGCTTGCAAGAAGATAATTCTAGGAGGAGCAACTTATTTACAGAATCCATTGTCTAGTGAGCTGAGCTGAGTGCCTGGGGAAGTAGAATATGATATAGCTGTGGATGAGGGGCATTCCTTTTGTTGTGTCTGTAATGCAGGTACTCTTTGCATTCTGAGATGCAATGCTGACTAAAACAGTCAATTTCTTCCAAACAGGTTGAAACCTTCATGCCTGGGAGAAAAGACTAACTGAACCAAACATGACTAAATTATTTAGCATGTTAGAAGAGAATGTGTGTTGGGAAGAAAAGGAATAAGGGTAACAAGGACTGAGGTAGGGAGAAAAAGGGAATTAGAGTTAAATAGAATCATCAGAAAAAGGCTTAGAGATACAATCACTAAGAAAAACATGGGACCAAACCATGCAGCCAGATGGGACAAGAGGATGCTGGGCAGAGGAAACAGGTGCCAGGGCCCTGTATAGGAGCAAGTCCAGAGCACTAAGGAAGCTGTGGTACTGGAGTGAAATGAACATGGAAGAAGATTCTAGAAAAAAAGGATAGAGACGTATGGGTGAGAGTGATTATGCATTATACATTAGAATAAGGCCCTTGATTTTTACTTAAGAGTGAAAAAATGAAACAATTTGGAAGTGGAAAGAGTTGAGCAGTGAAGGGTTTAACAAGCTCACCCTGGCCGAGTGAACAGAGTATAAGAACCAGAGGTGAAAGCCTGGAGGTGTCTGCAGGTGAATGCTGTAATTTGGTCAAGAAAATATTTCGTCTCTAAGGTAGTGAGAAGTGGGCAGCTTCTGGGTAGGAAACATTTCCAAAAGGCGCATAAAGTTCCAGAAATAGGCAGCAATAACGTGTAACAGCAACTTTACAATATTTATGGAGTGCATTCTGTTGATCCCGAGGTGATAAGAATGGTGTTGTGGAAAGGAGCCCCAGCCCTGATCATCAGCCAACCTCCTCAGACAGCCACCCACTTTTCCCTCAGAACTAGAATTCCCTGACTTACAAACAGGAAGGGCAAATATCTGATTCGATGGGGCTCTACTGGTTCAAAACATCTTGTTATTCTGAATCTACGATTTTGTTTCATTGAGTAACTTTAAAACACCCAGCATGCTACACCAGAGCCAACACTGCTGAATGAACTTCCCTTCCCTGGACTCTGCACTACCTAAAAGGACTTAGGCTTAATTTGCTTCTCAGGGCAGTAGCCTGGAGATGGGGTGAGGGAAATATTCCCCCTGTACCAGGACAGGATGCAGCCCACCAAGGCAAGGTCCAGCCAGGCCTTGCAGAAGGCTCAGATCCTACTGAGAGTACATTGCCAATATTGAGACCCTGAGCAGGTGCATAGGTAAGCCCTATCCCCTGCTCTGAGTCAGACAGCCTAGAGCTGAGGAGAGCAGGAAGCATCAACAGCTTCACAGTCTCTAAATCCAGGTCAATACAGAAGGTCACAGATAAGATTATCCAGCTTTAAAAGAACATAGAACTAGGCCTTAATAGATTAAAAATAGAACTTCATGTGGCCCACTGAGCACAGTAAAATGTGTGTTTAGAACTTGTAAGATGGTTAATGTAACTATGTAACTCTGAACTATAGTACAGATGTCATAGATGGCTGTAGCAGTCCCTCTCAGGTCACTTTAGAAGGCCTCATGGATGGTTCCCAAGCTACAGCTGCCTGGCCCCTGAGTGTCCAGAGGGACCAACCTCAGCTGAGTGAGGGAGTTTCTTTCCCAGGAGTTTGGAATGAGGCTGCCAATGTAGCTGATGCCTGTGGGAGATGTTGGGGTTGGCACAACAATGTAAGGAACAAGTGTAGGCAGGATGGGGGCTGCTGACAAGATGAAAACAGGCAGGTATGCAGAGAAACGCAGAATGAGAAACTGGCCCCAGAGAAATCAACAAGAAAGGCTCCAACTCCCCGTTCCATTGTTCAGCTCCTGTCCCTGGTGAGTTCCAAAGTCTTGCCTTCTCTCCTCTCTTTTAGCGTTCTTTTTTTCTTTATTTCCCTTCTATGGTAAGTACTGAGATTTGAACTCAGGGCCTCAAATTTGTGAGAAAAGAACTCTGTCACTTGAGTTTCAGACATTTTGCTTTTAGTTTGTGCCCCAAATAGTCTTGCACATTTGTTCTGATTGACCTTGGGCTGTAATTCTCCTGCCCTGTGCCACCTGGGTTGCTGGGATTACAAGTGCACCACCACACCTGGCCTCATTAGCACTGAATCTACTGAATCTACCTTTCTGTTCCTTTAAGATCTTTGGATATTATTTCTAACCCTTATAACTAAATAATCTCTTGTTTGTATCAGTTAAAATTCTATAGCAATATGGAGAAATTCTTAGTTATAAATTCTTAAAAGTTATAAAATATAAATTGCATATATTCTGCTCATCATTCTGGAAAATACATGTATATATGAACCCTGGCTAGAAAAAAAGCATAAAAATAGCTCTAATGGCTTAAGGGCTTTTTCAAATTTCCATAAAATTATTGTGGTATTCATATAATTTTGGAAAGAAATTGTTGGGAGACCAAATCAATATTTAATATTTAAGCCACGAAAGCTTCCACAAATGACTTCTAAAATAAAAGGCTGAAAAGTCTATAAATAATTATGTATTTATATAGTTATCCTGGAGTTGATGCAAGGCAGAGTGTCCCTAAAAAAGATAGAAAATGGTGCCTTGTAGGCTCATACATAACACTTATTTCATGTATGTATGAAGGGAAAACTTACTAGACTCATGAGTGTGTTGATTTTTTTTCTTTTTTCTCTTTTTTTTTTTCTGGTCATGGGGCTTGAACTTTGGGCCTGGGTGCTGACCCTGAGCTCTTCAGCTCAAGGTGAGCACTCTACCACTTAAGCCACAGTGCCACTTCTGGTTTTCTGGTGGTTAATTGAAGTATCTCATGGACTTTCCTGCCCAGGCTGGCTCTGATCCTCAGATATCAGGCTCCTGAGTAGCTAGGATTACAGGTGTTAGCCACCAGAACCCAGCCCAGGGATTTTTTTTTTAACACCCGGCTTTGTTGTCTTCGTTGTTGCTTAGGTGTTTTGTTTTTTTCTCCCCTGCAACCAGGACCTTGTGTGGAAATATTGAAAATCCTTCCCAGTATTTTGAACATTTAAGGTATGTAGCCCAGACAAGTGTTCAATGCACAATTCACTGCGCGCCTGTAAGACTTCTCTGGTCTCACCTCATCCTCTGGAGAGCATTCTGATATTTCCTGTGCTGAATAGCATAAGTTACAGCTTTGCTATCCACCCTCTCAGCCCCCAAAAGTCCCATGATAGAGCTAACCCAAAGTGCTGTGTAAGCACTGCCAGGAAGCCCAGGGTCAGCTTTGGCTGACACCTTCGCTAACAAGGGCAAAAGGGCTTGCCATCTAGCCTTTAGATTTGGAATTGGCTTTCTGAGATGGCCCATAAGGAAAGCTAGAAGCTCTGAACCCTTTTCTCCATAATCAGCAGAGGACTTGGTCATGACTGTGGTTCCAAGATCATTAATTTGTCCCTCGAGCACTGTTCAGGGAGAGATCATGTCCAGAATTCCCTCCTCCTCCCCAGATGTTACAACCTGCCCAGAAAGGCCTAAAGAGGTCCTTACCTCCAGAAGGCATACCAGCAACTCTCCTCAGGAATTTAACCCACTCCTCCATCTCTGTCTGGGAGCTGGCCATGAGGACATAAGAGTCCTGTCCCAAACGATTTTGGTCCCATGAGGCTGCAGGAAAGAGTAGCAAATGTGAAGGTCTTAAAATGGCAGGAGACTCAGGCAAGGGGAATGGAAGGGAGGCTGAACTCAATTATTGTCTTGGGTCAATGAAGCCTTACCAGTCAATAGTGTATTCATTAGCTAACTGTCCTCAGTATAACTGAATCTCCATGTCCTTATGGGTTTTTATCAAAGCACTCATTCTATACATCAAACACTGAATACAGTGGTTTGCACTTGAGATGGTTTTGACTGCAAGCTACTTCCACATGGGACAGAAGCCATTTCTTACCCAAAGGAAGAAAAAGTACACAGTGTCAAATTCAGCATTAGCAGAAATGGGATCAGCCCATGCAAGTGAAGATTTTGGGCCATCATGCCCACCATGGGCACTTCCTTTTTTGTTTTTTGGGGGGTATTTTTACCAGGGTTTGAACTCAAGTCCTTGCATTCTGGCTTGACATTTTCTGCTCAAGCCCAGTACTCTAATACTCAAACTACACCTCACTTCTAGCTTTTTGTTGATTAGAGATAAGAGGCTCAAGGGTCTAGTAGCTCACGTCTGTAATCCTAGCTACTCAAGAAGCTGAGATCTGAGGATTATAGTTTGAAGCCAGCCTGAGAAGGAAAATCCACGAGACTCTTATCTCCAATTAACCACCAGAAAACTGGAAGTGGCATGTGGCTCATAGTGGTAGAGCACTAGCCTTGAGCTGAAGAGCTGAGGGATAGTGCCCAGGCCCTGAGTTCAAGCCCCACAACCAACCAAAAAATAAAGAGAGAGAGAAAGAGAGAGAGAGAGAGAGAGAGAGAGACTCTAGGATTTGTCTGCCAGAGCTGGCATTGAGCAATGATCCTCAAGTCTTAGCCTCCTAAGTAGTTAAGATTATAGGCATGAACTACTAGCACCTAGACAAAAACACACTTTCCAAGTTAGCCTTAAACTCAACTGTAGGGACATGGAAAGAGACAGCAGCCTCAGGTGGAAAGGACAATGAGCAAAGGTATGCCTTTCTCACAAAATTATTGCTTCTTGTTCAGATCATCATTCTCTTGGTGATGAAAGACCTAGAAAACAATAGGCTATCAATATCTAGTTAATGGACACATAAAGCTTGGTAGGACTTTGTTTAGCATCTTCCCTTTAAAACTATGGTAGAGATCTATGCAGTATTCCCCGGGTATCCATTTTCTCAAATGGACAAAAGGATGAAGAAAATAGCAAAGCAGCAGAGACCAAAAGAATGCAGAAAGGTGACCCAAAATGGAAAATGGGGAAAGGAAGAACGTCAATTATAGGCCATGTAGTAATGGATCTGTGACTAGAACGTTGTCTTTCATAGGCCTCCTTCCAAGTGGAAGCCTATAAAGTTGAAATCATTTGAGGTTGGTAAAACACAAGGAGGCCTGAGGAGGGTCAGGAAAACAATCTCTTTTAATGATCAGAGGTCACTGCATTGCAAAATGACTTTCAACCCATTCTTCCCATATGCTCAGGAAGAAGCTCATTTGAGCTACCATATTGGGTCAAACATGGGATTTAGGGAATAAGATCTCTCTGGCTCCTTTTGGTTCCAGTCTCTTGGACTGACCTGTAGTGTGACTGAACCTCACCTTCTTTAAAACTTTGAGAAAATGAGTCTTAATTTATCTTGTCATTGGATCCTCAGCAATTCTGACCAGAGGGGTCAGCTCATGGGATCCCTGTCCACTCAGGAAAATCCTGAGAGCTAAAAGTAAAATGGGAATCCAAGAACTGCTTAGGGCACTACTAATAAAAATACTGCAGGAACCATAAGATCCCTTTGAAATAGCACAGAGACATAATATCCCCATCTTACAAATCATAAAACTGAAGCCCAGACATGCAAAGCCACCTGCCCGTTGGTACCCAGAAAGTTATTGTAAGTTCAAAGCAAGGTTTCATTCCTCCCGGTAGAGACTCCAGTAGCCCATATTGCTTCCAAATTTGACCTTGAATATAATTCATATGTTATTCTTCCCTACCATAGGTGCGTTCCAGCCTACTACTTTGTCAAAACATTGCCTTTTCAGTTTACACTTCCTAGGACATCCTTTCGTTCTGTCAGAAACAACCCTATTAAAAAACACTTTCTCTATTGGCACTGTCTTCAACTTGAACTTTTGCAAAAGTCTCTTCATTGGTTTCCCTTCACTGTCCTTGCCCCCAAGCTTCACTGTCAATTCAACAGAATTATACAACTTTGAGTCCTATCATGCTTAGAGCCCCCCAGTGGCTTTCTATTCTCAACACAAGAACCAAGCACCTTGTAATTGTATTTGTCCACATCTTAGCAAAATCCCTACTCTCAGCACCACTCCAGTCTAACCACCCTGGACTCCTTAGCATTCCTTGAACATGCAAACCAGGCTCCAGGGACTGAGCCCTGGCCCGTCCCCTTCCCTGGGATGCTGTTCCTTCTCATATGCACTTAGTTCACTCCTTCAGGACTTTCAGGCATTTTCCTAGATGCTAGTTTCTCAATGTAGTGTGTTCTTCCAGTTTGTTTATAATTGACCAAGCAATTGCCACCATCCCCATCTCAGCCAAGACATTCTCTTGGATTTAATTCCTTCCCGTAGTATTTATCCCATCAGAAAGCCACACAATCTGTTCATGTGCTTGCTTTGTCGCCAAACTCCACTAGATTTCAGTTATGTGAAGATGCTAAAGGAAAAAGGCCCCAAGGACACTTGTTACCCTCTCTGTTGTAAAATGGGATATAGCTTCAAGACAACACAGCCAAATCAACAGCCTGGCAGTTTCTGGAGGGGCTAGGACTTGCGTCTAAGCAAGAGACGGAGAGACAGAGTAAAGTGGCCAGTATGGAAGATGCAGGGGCACAGCCAATTCTTGGAAGAAGGTAACACACACAGGTCACGTACTCAATAGATACAGCAAGTCCATCTCTCCTTTCTCATTAGGTCCTGTTGTACCTAGTATGAGATTGTTGACTTCCCACCATCCTCCACAAACTCAAAGCAAAGTTCCACAGTACAATTTATATCCTGTGATTGGTCTGCTTGGTTCTGAGCTCCTCCAAGTGAGTAGGGATGATGTCTTTTCACATCAGTGTCCCAATGTAGTACCTGGCTCCAAGCATGTCATTACAGAATACTCAATAGAACTGAATGAATGAGCACTCATTTTGTTTATGGGCTTTATGCCAACCCTGATACTACCTAATCAACTAGCATAGGCTTGTGAGCTGTCTGCAGAGCCATTCTTAACAGATTGGTTGGTTTGTTTTTTGGAAGGACTCACTGAATAAAACAGGGCAGTGTAGCATACCTCTGCCCCCATCTTTTGGCACTTACCTGGAATAACTTCAAAGACAAATTTCCCAGCTTCCTCTGGGTTTGTGGCAATCTCTTTGATCGTACTTCCTGGTAGATACATGCAGCCCTGAAAGATCAAAGGTGAGGCCTTTCAGACAAGTAGCTCTGTCATCTGTGAACCAAAATTAACCTGGAGAATAAATATGAGTCAAACTATCAAAATGATATTACTAAACTCAGAGTAGAGGTATGTAAACAACATGGCATCATACAGAATTTTTACCACATGGATAAAAGAAAATACAACAACAGAAATAATAATAAATAATAGTAATATACAGTAAATATAATAAGGAAGTGATGCATTATCTTTGCATTTGGTGCTAAGCTACTTTGTGATGCCAGAAGGTCCTGTTACTTTTATTTTTTAAAAAAGGATGCTGCTAGGGAGGGAAGGAAAGTCAAGTTCAGAGGTACTTGCTTCCTTTCATTTCCTCTTTAAACTGTCATTTGATCACCAAAGTCATTTCATCAGAAAATAATAAAAATAAAACACTAAATATACAATACACAATTTCCATGTATTGAGCAGGTATTAAGTTCCACACTCCCTGCTGATTGCCCTGAATATTACAGCACATCTCTATCTCCTTAAGATATCTGTAAGAATTTGTATTTTCCCTAATAGAGAGATGAGGAAATAAAGCTTAGAGACATCTGTCAGCTGACTCAAAATCACAAGCTAGTTCATAGGAAAGCTATGATTCAAACGGTGGTCAATGTGATTACAAATTACACACAAGGAGTTAACTTCCAAGTCCCACTTGATGAAAGAAGTAGCGACTCTAATTCATCTCATTCACGCGGACATAAATTACGAATTTGGTGCTCTTTCCTCATACTAAGCACGAGACCTTCAGAGGTCATAAATGGATAGAGGAAGGTAATCTAGGGGACAGGGACACCAGTCAGGATGAGGGTGAGGACACTGATGAGGAAGGAACTGCCTCAGAAAGGGAAGGGCCCACATTGTCCATAACTACTTTCACCTACTATGCTAGTTAACTGGAGAAAGACCCTACCTCAAAAATAACAAATGCTGGAGGTGTGGCTCAAGTGGTAGTGTAACCGCCTAGCAAATGCAACTCAGTTCAATCCCAAGTACCACAATAATAATAGTAGTCGTAGTAATAAGTCGCTTCCTTATTATTTACTAGTATTTCTGGTATTCTAGTATTGTGGTTACTTTTGTTTTATCCATGTAGCAGAAATTCTATATAATATTGTGCTGCTACACATCTTGAATTTAGTAATATCACTTTGGTAGTTTGAATCTATCATAGTGGGAATATTTTATACTACAGAAATTGCCAAAGACTGCACACAAATCATAACTCATCCACCAGAGAAGTCTGTTATAAGTTGTAAAACATTTAGCAGCACACACCACTGACAGAAAACTACCTATGAGATTAAATTCTTGCAATTAGAAATGGGAGGCAAAGGGTTTGTTATGTTTAAAAGACATAATGTTCACCAGAAAAGTTGTATTTTCATTTCCTCAAGTGATGCATGGGAATTCCTGTTCCTGGCCCCCATTCACTAAAATGTCTAAGGGCGCTATCCAAATTCGATAAGGAAACACTGGTATCTCATTAGCTTATACTGTATGTCATTAATTATTAATGAGACTGAATACATATAATTTTCTACTCATACCATTTCCTATTTTTCTGCTGAACTGTTTGGATTTTTCTTATGGATTTGAAACACTTTAAATATTTTATGAGTATTTGTTTACCAAAAATGAAGTATATACTTTTGCTGTCATCATTTGAAATTTCATTTTGCTTTGTCGATGTTTATAAAGATATGTTTCTATCTACCCAGAGATTATGAAGATAGTTACATTTTTTGAATATGTTTTTTAATTGCAGTGATTAATTTACCAGAATCACAAATGGTAGGGAAATAACATGGGAATGCATCATTACTTTGCTCCAAAAATTTAGCTCATGCCTCTAACTTTCTCTTCATTTCTAGATATTGCCAATGTCTTGGAATTCTCAAAAAAGTGTTACATGATTTTATGATTAACATAGATCATTTTATCTTAATAAAGGAACCATGACTGTATGAAATGGATTTGAACAAGTTCTTAATTTGTTTACAATAATATATCAACATCAGCTCAAATTTCCAAAAGCAAGTAATTAGTTAATTAAATTACTGGGCATCCATACAATAGATTATTTGTTGTTAATTCCATTGTAGAATAATATTCAATATTAAGGAGTAATATTTATGATATGGTTATTTTTAAGTAAATGATATTATGGTTTTCTAAATGTTTTTTCTAAATGTCTCTGGACAGGTGATGGTAGATTAAGGTGGCTATTTCTTGTTGATGAGACTCAATAATTTTTATTTTTATTTCTAGTTTTCTGCATTTTCTAAAATTCCTACAATGAACATGTATGGCTTTTGTAATCAAAATATAGGTATTAACATACCAAAAAATATGCTTATTCTTTCTAGAGATTATTATCATTTTATTCCTAAAATTTTCATTTTTTAGTTTGTTTTTATCTGAAATGAATGGCAAGATTTTATCACATGCTTTTTGTTTTCAACCACTCCTTGAGGAGTCTGTGGTTTTTCTCACTTGACCTATTGATCTAATGTGTTACATTAATAGATTTGTTAAGAATAAATCATCCTTATCATCCTAGACAAAGCTTTACCTAATTACTCTGGGCTAATTTAATCCTAAGAAGGCCTTGACTTTGCTCCTCCTACACTGGGAAGAAGTAGGAACCTTCAAAAGATTATTTTAGCCTTTATGATTAGTTTGTTTTTCTTATGGTGGAGAAGGGGCTGTGTCCAGGTTTTCTTTGTTGTTAGCATGTTTGGTATCCTTTTAGAAGGACAGAGCACAAAAAGCTACTTTAATCAGTACATGTAAAACAGTGGTTCCTTTCAAGAAGTCCCAGAGTAAACATTTAGCTTCAAGAAAACACTTAATACTATTATTTCAAGTAGTCTGAACAATCTTGTTTTCCTAACATCAAATCTGAGGCGCATAGAGTTAATTTACTTAACTCATGAAAGCTGTAGTAGGCTTAAACTTAAACCTTATAATAATCAGTTTATAAATTCATATTTTAACTTAACAACACAAATATGCTGAGTACATTTTTAAAAAGTTTCTTATTTGGGATTTTGAGACAGGGTCTTACTATCCTAGGCTGGCCTTCAAATGTAATTGCCTATCCTCTTACTCTCCACAGGTAAGAAGACCTTCTACACAGTCCTAACACACCCAGCCACAGTCTCAGCCTGAACTTACTCCTCTCTGATGAAATCTGGGTCATTCAGAGAGGACAGGAAGTCTGGTTACCACACACAGTATATCAGAAAGTAAACTAGGTATGAGTGGTAGAGTCTCTGAGGCCCTTCCAGGTCTCCAGTGCCAGATGTTCAATACACTCTCAAGCAAAGGGCGTGGTTCGCTCAAGTTGTGCTGATGTTACAGATCCTCAGGTCTCCCTTTAAAGAATCCCTTTAAAGAATTCTTCCAAAGTGGTTCATTCTGGCTCCACTCACATGCTCATCTACCCCCAATATCCACATGTCTTAGCCTCACCCTTCTTGAGTTTTATTCTGGCTCCAGAAGGTCCCAGAGTTTGTCCTTCCTGTAAGTACCTTCTGGTCAAGCCCACCCTCGCATAGACAAAAGCTCCACGTAAGTATGCAGTTGTCATAGTTGCCCTGAGACACCCAGCTTATACCTGGGATTCCAAGGTCATTGTTAACAGTGCCTCCTCCCATCTTACACACTGCAGTGACCATGAAGAATTTATGGAATAAGGAGGATACCCATGATCAAAGCCCATTCTCCCAGCTGCAGTCACCCCTGAGCCGCATCCATCCTGTCAGGAAAGCCTGCTCATTCTATATTCAAAGTACATTCCCAGCCTGACCGTTTGCCTGCAGGCCATAGTTCTCACTGAGATTCTTGACATCATCATAACCACTTACCTCAATGGCTTCATGCCTCCTGATTCAGGCCCCCTACTTTTTTAAATAGAACACAGTAACAAGAATCACCCTTTTTCAACATTAGTTAAAAAACATGACCTCTCTACTCCGGCTATCCTTCCTGAGGTATTATCTAGTTAAGTCCTCCCACAGTCTACAACACCCTCACCTGGGCCCCTGCCCTCATTCTCTGACCTCCTCCTCTCTGGTTTTCATTCCTTACCATTCTCACCATGCTCTCCTCAAGCTATCTGCCTGAGACCCAACATGGCCCCTTGGCCTTTGGGCAGATGGTCTCCAGGTCTGGAATGTCCTTGGCCCAGAGATCCATCTGGCTAACTCCCTTTCCTCGTCAGTCCTGGCTCAAATGTCACCTTCTTCACATGGGCACTCTAACCACTTCACTAAAAATTACAAAACCTCACCAGATGCTGGTGGTTTATGCCCATAATCCTAGCTATTTAGGAGGCTGAAATCTGTGGATTGTGGTTCAAAGCCAGCCAAGGCAAAAAAAGTCCATGAGATTCTTATCTCTGATTAATGACCAAAAAGCCAGAAGTAGAGATGTGGGTCAAGTGATAGAGCACCACTTGAAAGAGCACTACAAGCAAAAGCTTGAGACCCAGAATTCGAACCCAGTGAAGGCATTACTTGATTAATTAATTAATTAATTGAAAATGGAGAAACCTCTCTTTTCCTTTGCCACTTTATTTTTACTTCATAGAACTAATCTTACCCTAATAAACTACAAACTTTGCTTATGGTATGCTTATTTTCTTTCTCCTCATATTCTCAATTCCTATCAGAGGGATTTTTGCCTATTTTACTCACTAATATTTATTGCAAATTCCTAGAGCAGTGTCTGGTATGAATATTTATGCATAATGAATAGCACACACACATAATATATAGTATTATTTACATGTATGTATATATATATATATATATATATATATATATAGAACAGCCCCCAAATCAAGTACCCAATACACTTTCTCCTACTAATGACAACACCACATTATAAGCCTTGACTTAGTGATTGTTTTACGAATATCCACTGTATTTGTCTGACCTCTATGTCATCTTTACAGTTCAGGAATGGAAAAAGTAGTGAAGAAGCAAAAGCAACCGCCCCAGAAATGGATGTGCCTAGCTCTACAGAGACGGTCTGGATGGCCTAAGTGGGCCCCGCCTTGAGCCAAACCTAGCGATGGAGAATCTATCAATAAAGAATACCCAACTGGTACCTGTGGCTTCATTTCCTCTTCGTCTTTGTAGTAGTAGAGTTGCTGGGCCTTGAGCACAAAATACCTGTGCTGCCAGTTTTTCACGATGGATCTCTGCTTCTTCAACCAGCCCATCTTGATGGGTCTCTCCAGCGGGTTGGGGGTGGATGATGGATGAAAGGCCGCCATATGTTCACCGGTCATCACGCTTCTTGATCGAGCTACAGAGAGAGACAGATAGGGAGACAGACTGAAGGACATGAAGCCGTAAGCAAAGAGTGAGTGAGGAGATAAAAGAGGAAGCTGGGTAGGGTCATAGCCAGGTTTAGTTTAAGAGTCCAGATCTGAATCAAGGACAGTCACCCCCACCCCCAACACACACAGGCCCTGGAAGGAAACCAAGCCGGGGTCCGGCTCCTGACCAGGGCTGGACCCAGACCCACGCACTTGTCGTCCAGCTGCTGCTGCGGCCTGCCCCCACATTCTGCAAAGACAAAGATTGGCTGCAGCCTGCCGAAGAGGAAGTGGCCGCAGCATCTGACAAAAGGTGCTTCCTTTTCCTGCGTGGGAGTTGGTATCTGACAAGAGAGAGAAGAAAATAATGGCCTGGCTCTGAGGGGTCAGGGTGAGGGCCACGCAGCTGCAGAGGCCGCCGGAAGCTGCCCGAGCATTCTTCCACAGCCGCCCATTCCAAGCAGGAGCCAGCCTTGGGACCTCACTGTCAGCCGGCCCCAGGAAACTCTCCAGCTTCTGTTCCGGTGGCCAATGGGCAGGGAGTTTGCGTGTCTTGAATTTTCTTGCTAAGAATCATTGAGTGACCTTCTGTCCCCTGCCCACTGAGAACTTCATGCTGGACCAATAACCTTGACTGGTGCCCTCCTAGGACCTTTACTCTCAGATTGTCACTACTAACAGAACTCAAAAGCAGCACTGGAAGCCAGACCCCCTCTCTACACTGTGGTAAAACCAACTCTTGTCCTCCAACAGGAGCTCTGCTTGTCATCCATTTGGGTCCCAATCTGTGCCTCTATGTCTTGTCTCTGTGGTGATTCGCACTCAGAACAATGCTCTCCTTCTCTTATTTCCACAGTTACCATCCACCACGCTGGACCTCATTCAGTGCTTCCTTCTGACTTCTTTTCCAGCCAGTTGAACATTGATCCTAAAATCACTTGAGAGTCCCTTGGTTCCTTGACCCGGTGTTGATGCTCCTCACTTGTAAAATCCAGGGTCAGCATTCTTCTCTCAGGAGGGGAGGAAGTCCCCTTTTTATAATCATTCTACCCAGCCTCTGAAAATCCCTGGGACCTTCATGACATAGATGAAGGAAGCTATCAACTACCCCAGTTCATTTTACCCAATTCTTCCTTGTTTTTTATGCTGTTACTGTTGTTGTCGTTTTAATTTTCTTTTTTTTTAATTTAATTTTATTTGTGAACATACTGTACAGAGGGGTTACAATTACATGGGCAGGATAATGCGTACATTTGTTTTAATTTTCTTACTTGGTTTTTGACCTTGGGCAAATTGTGCAATTTCTCCTAAGTTCAATCAATTTCTCCACTTGTTACATTGGCTTATAATATTAATTCATTATTATGTGGAAATCATTGTGGAGATCAAACTAAATTCACAAACCACTCAGCAGTCTGTATCTTATGTTTATCAACAGATGATTTTATTTCTTGCTATCAAGAGGGTCTTTGGAATCTTCCTCCATTTCTCTATTACTTCAGAATGTCACTCCATAGGCAAACTTTCTTTCTTCCCTCATTCCTTTTTTTTTAGTTTAAATTTTATTATAAAGTGATGTACAGAAAGGTTAAAGTTACATAAGTCAGGTAACGAATATATTTTTTTGAACAGTATCACCCCATCCCTCATTTTCTCCCAGTTTTCACCCTCCTGACCATCTCACCCCCAAACTGTATAGGCCATTTCCAATATAGTGTCTAGTGAGTATCACTGCTGAATTGGTCTACCCTCTATCCTACTGTTTCTGTGCTTCCCTTCCCTTCCCCAAACCAGATAAACTTATATGTGTGACAAAGGGTACAGAAATCAAAAAAGGGAATAAACCAAAGGGGGATAAAACAATAACTGCCAATAGTACAATGTACTTATTTCTGTCTTTTTATCTCCCTCAGGCCTATGTTCACACTTTTATTCCCATTCGTGTCTTACTTTTAAATGTTGTACATGTATATGGAATGATAATCTTTCTTCCACTGATTCCAGTTGGGTCCAGAGTTTTCATCCTAGGTAATAACCCTCCCTTGAGTACCAATGCTGCCTGTAAAGAATTTGGTAATCTATCTTTAAAGGGCTCCTTGGACCCTCACGAGGTAACTGTGTTCCTTCCATATACTCTTATTCCTGGCTTCCAGTTTGCAGTCCTGAATTCTCACCAGGGAACTAGATAGGTTGCCAAATATCACCCTCTCATTGGATGACTATCACCACAAGAGTACATTTATTTGATTATAGTGAAAAATGGTTGCATATTTTGATGACAACTTTACAACATGCAGATAGGAAGGGTTCACTTGGTATCTGTGTGCCCTGGAACCTCAATAAGAATTTTATTTTAGATATTGCTCCTGGGCTATCTGCTGTTTTCAAGGGTGCTCAGTGGAGTTGATTCCTTACTCAAAGACTGTACAAGTGACCCAAAAGAACAACAGAAGGGTTTGGTCAGGAAGAGAATAAGTAGAAGGAAATTTGAAGGACTGGATGCAGCTCTAGATCTCTCCAGGTCAGAAAAAATATCCTGAAAAGATTTTTACACATACTAGAAAGAGGTTAGTTACACACAGTTCAAAAAGAAATGTACTTATTACCTGACCTATCTAAATGTAACCCCTCTGCACATCACCTTTACAACAAAAATAAATTTAAAAAAGGAAAGATGTGTTTCACATGTGAGACTTTTTGGAAAACAGAGAAGCAATCAACATTTTACTATCTTTTTACTTTCTGTTCCATATGAAGCACAGCTCCATTCTTGACCATCAACATTGCTCACTGGCCAGAGCTAATGATGAGAAAGATGATGGGCCTTGGTGTTCACTCACTTTTGTCTCTAAGTCTCTTTGCTTTGAGCACCCTCTCTTCTCTGTGTGTGTACCTTATTCCCCTTGAACTAAATGAAAAGATCTGTTACTGTTCATGGAAATGTTTCTCATGCTGAAATAATAAGGCTAAGCCAGTGCTGGACTGCATAGTGCAAGCTCTTAGCCTTTCTGGAAGGTCAAAACCAGGTTTGGGCTGCAGAGGAAGCTGCAGGTGAACAAGCAGTGCAAAGTGAGAATACAATTGCTTAACATTTGCAGAACATTTTTGGAGCAAGTGAGACATATGGACCTTGATGGAACCAGAAATCTACCCATAAAGACGGTGTAGAGAAAGAAAGAATAAGCCCCTCGCCAGCTGCACCATGCTCTAGGCACCATAAGTGACTGTGTAAAGTCAAAGGGATTAAAATAAACTAAGTTAAAACTCATTTCTTAAGTCACTAGCCATATTGCAAGTGCTTTAGAGCCCTGAGGAATGCATGGCTACAGTATCAGACATCAGAGAAAGAGAATATTTTTCCATCATCATAGATTCTGTTGGACAGGTTAGCCCTTCCTGGAATGTGAGTGCTATCATTACAAAGCATGGGCTGAAATGAACCACAAAGGAAACTAAGTGTTTCACCAAATCGGGAAGCCAGACTCCAGGACCCAGATTTTGGTGGGAGATGGAGATTTCAGCCTTGATCTTAGAGGTAACAGGGAGCCATTTCATGTTGCAGAGCAAGAGAGGACCATAATAAAACACAGACAAATTACTCAATTGGACTGTGCATAGTGCTAATTTTAGACTTCAGATGAAGGAGTGAACCCAGAAGGGAAAGAAGAAGATTGAAGAATTGCTAACATGTTATTAGGATGTGGTTTCTGCTGTGGAAGTTAGTTGCTTTTTTTTTTTTTTTTTTGCTCCACAGAACAAGAGACCATTAAAGAAGGAAGTGTGAACAGAGAAGTCAGCTAGGAAACATGATCACTTCCTTTCTTTGTCTTCCTGTCTTCTGATGACACCCCTCCCCACCCCACATACAGTCTGAAAATAACCAATCACAAAATCTCCTAGGGTCTCCTTGGGAGTTTTGCTCCCATCTAGGTCTCAACTGTCTGCTCTAGGTTCTGTTTTTCATGGCTCTGAATAGGTGGGAGAGTTGTCAGGAGCATTCACAGATGAAGGAGAGTCTAGATGTTTTCTAAATACTCTATACACTAATTTGGGAACCACATTTCAGTGAATATGCAAAGGGGAAAGAGTTTACACGGCTTTACCCCCGACTTCTCTCCTGAGTTTCAGACCCGTCTGTCCAGCTGTTTGCAGTTAGATTGTCCAGCTGACCAGGTAGACAGCTGAGCTTACAGTCATCTGTCTTCTCATCTACTATTCCTGTATTTGACACTAACAACTGTACTCTACAGAGAATGCTATGAGTGGCATCCACTAACCAACCAAACCAGTTAGTTGCCCAGACAACATCGCTTAGAGTGTGATCCTGCTAATGCACAAGTTCTTCCTCTTCTCCTGCCTAAAATCCACTAGTGACCACCAGCACCTCCCTCCTTTAAGAGGAAGGGCAGACTCCCTACTGTGGAGTCTTGAGTCCTTGTTCCAAATTTTCCCATCCTGCATTTAACTGCTGATAAAATGCTTTTGCTAGAATGGCCTCCTCACCCATCCTAACCTATACACAAGTCTATACCTTTACCAATTCTTATCTATTCTTTGAGGTGAACTTCTAGTTACATCTATGAAAAGCCTGCACAGAAAAGCAAGACTTGATTGCCCTCTGGTTCTGTCTTCTATTCCCTGGATATCTATGCACATCACAGCATGAATCACTGGGTGGGTACTCTTCTTACCCTGTCTTTCTTTCCCACTTGCAGATTCAGTATACAAAGCGGATGCCTTCATGGTTGTAATTTGCTCATCCTTTTATCCTGGCACCTCACATAGCACCCAGTGAGGAGAAGGGCAGGATAAAGTCATGGAACCGCATAGGATTCCATATCCTGAAATGGCAGGATGAATCATCCCTCAGGATTATAGGTTATTTCATAAAATTTAATCCATACTAGCCAACAAGTGAATATATCCCAGTGAGCGCCTGCCTTTTAAAACATAGGAATTAAATAGGAGAAATTAGTATTAATATGATTGTTATATGAAGTAGCTTTTATATTAAATGAGAAGAAGGAAGGAAAAGATTCAGAGATGACAGGAAAGAGAAAGATGAAAAAAGGTTGACAATGAACCATTTGTCAGGTGCAAATCAGACAGTCTGGTCTAGGTAAGCTGATGGAGAAGGAAAGATCCTGAGAGGCAGCCCTGTGGCAGATGGACAGGCCTTAGACACTGGCTAGACTAAGAGGAGAAAGAAGTGAAGACCTCTGGTTCAGTTTTGCATGGCTTGGATAAGTGAGCCCCTCATTGCCTGAGCCCTTGGCAGGAATCGTATCAAGTTCTGGGGCTGTGAGATCAGCCAGACCCAGCCAGCTCTGTGCCCAAGAGCTCACAGACCTGAAGAGCAATTACGACAAACACTGACAAATTTTCATGTTTGTAGGACAGTTTGTAGGTATGTTCTCTTGTTCTTGTTCAAGCAGAGTGGCCTGTACAAGATAGAATCCTAACCTCATACAAATAAACATAATATTAATTTTACAAGCACCTTATATATCTTGCCTTGTTTAATGTTCACAAATACTCTTTCTGGAAATAATTAAAAATATTACATCTCTTTTTTTTTTTTTTGAAGCAAGGTACTTAAAGCCCAGAGAGGTGAAATGATTTTCTCTACCTATGTGGCTAGAAACTTGATTTCACAGTCCAATATCCATCCTTAGGCCACACAGCCCAAGTATTCTAGCATGGATGCTAGTGGTGTAGATAGGTGTCTACACTGTGAATCAGCATGGTGAAAGAATAAGAGCAGAGTGGACAGATATGGCACCACCCTTCTTCTAGGCCGGGAACACACCCACAATCCCTAACCTACTACATGGAGCCCCTGGTCTTCATCTGTTTTCCCGTCCTGTAAAGAGCCCTTGAGGCTGAGCAATTTATACAGAACAGAGATTCATTAAGCTTAGTGTTCTAAAGGTAGAAAAGTTCAGGAGCATGGCGCCAGTATCCAGAAGGAACTTTGTGTCGCTTCACACCAAGGTGAGAAGGTGAGAGGTCCAGAGGAAGGAGCAACAGAGCAAGAAGGAGCCTAACTCACTTTTGTTTTTGTTTTGTTTTGTTTTGCATCCAGTCATGGGGTCTGAACTCTGGGCCTGGGCGCTGTCCCTCAGCTCTTCAGCTCAAGGCTAGCGCTCTACCACTTGAGCCACAGCATCATTTCGGCTTTTTTCTTTTTGCTTATGTGGTGCTGAGGAATAGAACCCAGGGCCTCATTCATGCAAGGCAAGCGCTCTACCACTGAGCCACCTTCCCAGCCCCTAACTCACTTTTTATGATAGCCCACACTCATGAAAACTATCCCACTCCCTAGATAAGGAAATAATTCCATGCACAAGGAGACCCCATGTCTCCTTATTAGGCCCCACCTTTCCCACCCCTAACACTGGTGCACTACAATTTAATTTCCAACAGGCCCACTGCAGGGACACATTCTGACCATAGGATGCTTGTCTCAGCCTCACCCAGCATGCCTCAGTATTGTGCATAAACAACTCCTGTTTTTATTTCCGCCCTAAGTGTCCTCTGCAATGCTCAGCAGACCTAGAAAAAACAGTGACCGAGAAATGGTACTGAAACCTCAAGCCCTCACCAAGGCTGTGCTGACACCAACAGAAAAAGTGAGGTAATCCTGCTACATCTTACCAGCTCTCTGCCCATGCTCTTAGGAAGAAACATAACAATGCTAATCAAACCCAGTGCGACCAAGATGTAGGCAGTGGAGGACTGAGCTAACTCAGTGCAAGTCCAGCACTTGGGCTCAAGGCTCAGGCCCATGCAGCAGCCCCTGGGGCAAAGAAGGGAGCCATCTGTACAGCTGAGCTGTCAGGATTGCTGGAAATGTATAAGAAACATATATACACCATACATTTCCTCACCCTGTCTCCACACTCCCTAGTGCACACATGCACTTGTGTCTGAACACATCCTCACACCCGTGCAGATGCTCCCGAGGTCAGACAGGAAGTCCCTCAATTTGAGCCAAGAAGAAAATTAGAGCTGTTGATTTTAGAACCTCCAGGATTGCTTTCTTTAATACCTTGTGTCTCTCTAAAGCAAATTTCCTCTCATTTAAAAACTCTTGGGGCTGGAAAGGTGGCTCAGTGGTAGAGCGCTTGCCTTGCATGCATGAGGCCCTGGGTTCGATTCCTCAGCACCACATATGCAAAAAGAAAAAAGCCAGAAGTGGCGCTGTAGGTCAAGTGGTAGAGCGCTAGCCTTGAGCTGAAGAGCTAAAGGACAGTGCCCAAGCCCAGAGTTCAGCCCCCACGACTGGACCAAAAAAAAAAATCTCAGTACTGGGAGGTAAAAGTAAAGGGACTTTGAAAACCTTCCTAATTTATAACCTGTCATTTGGGCTTCAGAATAAATTTGTGTGATTACTTTCCTGGATTTTTTCTGCAGTTCTACATTTCATTTTTAACTTTGGCAGGAACAAAACATCACCTCTTAAAGAAGCAAACAAGCTGGAACTCTTGGAAGTTCTCTGAAATGAAACCCCATATACCTTCCTTGAATATTCATCCTTGAAACAAATCCAGGTAACTTAACTCATAGATAGATCTCCAAGCTGATTCCAGAATGCCTACCCCAGTACCCAGGAATGAAGCAGGTTTACTTGTCCCACGTTCTATAGCTTTAACCAATGTCCTTGCTTACTTGCCAAGCGAAGAAAGCAAAGTCCATTTTGCAAGGAATGTAGCACGGATGACTATGTCTAAATTAAGTAAGTGTGCTGTCTTGGTATGAAGGGTGGTGATACAAATGGGGAGGGAGAAAAAGGAGTGAAAGGAGAGGAGGGAGAGAGACAGGATTCTCCTCTGGGTGTTGGTGTTTCTTAGGAATGTAGAGGGCAGTTACTTCTGGGTCTCCCTGGGTTTCGGTTACAACACCTCCCCCAGCTCTCTCCGCCTATCTCTGCATAACAGGAAGCCAAATGTAATAACAAGACACTTGCAGAATTGTGTGTGTTTCCTACTGAACATTGCCTCTTCCTCAGCACACAGCCAAATGGAGATTTGGCAATTGCGTGGTTAATTCAGCCTACATTTACAGTGTGGCTGGAAGCTAACTGCTTCCCTGGGCATGAATGGAAGGAAATAGAACTGTGGCCTAGTAAGTGCCATCACTATGTGTTCAATAAGTCATGTGCTAAAATAAGAGCAGTAAGAGAGATTCTGGCGTCTCCATTGTCAAAGTTACTCACATACTGTAGGTAAGCATGGGGGGTGGGGAGATTTACTAAATCAGCCATTAGCATTCATAATGGGGTACTCATAATTGGTTTTTGGTTTTTTTTGTTGTTGTTGTTGGTTATGGGGCCTGGGCAATGTTTCTGAGCTCTTTTGCTCTACCACTTTGAGCCACAGTGTCACTTCCAGTTTTCAAGTGGTTAATTGGAGATTAGAATCTCACAGACTTTTCTGCCTGGACTGGCTTTGACCCATGATCCTCAGATCTCAGCCTTTTGAGCCACCACCACCTGGTATAGTTATATATTATAAGCATGAATGAGGGCCCTGTATTTGACAGTAAGAACCCCACCTGGGCAACAACACTTGGCAACTACAATCAATGTCCAGTCTAAGATGAGTCTCTCCAATCAAGTCCTGGGGCCTTTCCTGGTCTTTGGAAATGATCATTTTTAACTTGAACTCACCCAAGAGTATGATCAATGAACAGAGATTAAAATAAAATGGATCTCCAATACAAGTTGATGAAAGGATCCCATTAAAAATTGAGATAATTTTCTGGATGCCAGTAGCCCAGCTCTGTAATCCTAACTATTCGGGAGATTGAGAGTGATAGAGGATCAAACTTTGAAGCCAGCCTGGGAAGACAAAGGCAAGGAACCTTTATATTTAATTAACCAGCAAAAAACCAGAAGTAGAGGTTTGGCTCAAGTAGTAAGGCTCCAACCTTGAGTGAGAAAAACTGAGGGTGAAGCCTCAAGTTTCTGGATAGAACAAGATGATAAAAAATATTTATTATAAATTAATTTTGCTAAACATATTTATGGTAATGTGGTTAAGAAATGATTATACATATTCTTAAAAATGTATACGTAGGAATGAAGGAAATTACAAGGTATCTTACCTTTAGTTTAAAATATAGCAGCAAAGAAAAGATAAAGAAAGTGATCAATGCAAATGTGAGAAAATGCAAGTAAATTATTGAATTTTCCTAATGGTTGCACATGGTAATTTGTTATAAATCACTTTTTATAGTGGTGTTTGAAACATCTGCATAATAAAATCTTTTTTTCAATATTCTCTTAGCCTTTCTTTTTCCCAAACAATCATCTCTTGCCCTGAACTTCAACTTGCCCATTTTCTCATCCTGTACTCGCAGACCTGCTAGTTGCTCCTCTGGCCAGCAGCAAATGATACTACCCAGATGTCACAGCACATGTTCCCCTTCCCCCAGAGGAGCCCTGGCTCCCCTGTGCTGTCATTTAATCAGTAATGAATGGGAATCATGAGGCACTCCTGGTGCTTCCAGTGTGGAGAGAATTTCCTGTAAGATCACACTTCACTCACATACAAACAAAGAGTGGAGGAAGCAGCAGAGGCTGAGAGAGCACCAGAGTGCTTCTTCCATGAAGTCCAGAAAGAAAGGGCACCTGGAATTTGGGAGGATGCAAGGGCAAGAATGTGGTCTCCCAGTAACAGCTCTGTTTTTAGTAATAATTACTGGAAAATTCTCATTATTCTCATTATTTCCCTTGTGATAGGTAATTATAAGGGGAATCTGAAATTGATAAAATGAAATCTGAAGTGATGGTATATATGTGTGTATTTGAGAGAGAACACACAGTTAACCATTCACATAGAATATTCACATTGCAAGTTTTCTATTAAAAAAAACTCTGAATAAAAAAAGCAATTGTGAGCACGTTTTGTAAAGTAAATAGACCACATATTTTATAACATTAGAGATTTTTTTGCCTACCTTGTCAGTCATTTACCCCATGACTAGAATATTCCAAGAATGCAAGAAAGGTACAGAAAACACTAATAAGTTATTCATCCATGTAACAGTTAAGAGAATTTTTAATAAGCCGAAGGTTCTTAGAAGATTATGGATTTTTATTTGACACATTCAGCATTAGAACCTATTAAAAGTTAAAATGATGCAGAAGACTGCATTTTTATGTGTTAAAGAATATATAGGGAAGTGACATTGTGGCTCAAGTGGTAGAGCCTTGAGCTAAAGAGCTTAGGAATAGCACCTAGGCCCAGAGTTCAAGCCCCATGACTGACCAGGAAAAAAAGATATATATAGGAGCTGGGAATGTGGCTTAGTGATAGAGTGCTCACCTAGCATGCATGAAGCCCTGGATTCAATTCCTCAGTACCACATACACAGAAAAAGCCAGAAGTGGCACTGTGGCTCAAGTGGTAGAGCGCTAGCCTTGAGCAAAAGAAGCTCAGGGGCAGTGCCCAGGCCCTGAGTTCAAGCCTCAAGACTGGCAAAAAAATAAAGAACATATATAACATATATATGCATATATAACACATATATGTATTAATATATATCACTTGGTGATTATATATATACATATATGTATACACACACATATCACCAATTGTGATGGTGCATGTTTGTAATCCCAGCACTCAGGAAGAAGGGGTATTGGGCTACATAGAGAAACCTTATTTCAAAAAAAAGAAGAAAAATAATAATAACATAACTGAAACTAATAATGGAACGTAATTGAGAGAATACTCTCTGTTAACTAAAAATTCAAGTACTAAAAATTGGAGGAGTTGCAAATTTTTATGTATCAGGTCAAGTATTTACTTGGGGGTATTTCTGTGTAAGTATACAGATGATACTTCCAAGATGAAGGAAATGACACAACAAAAATATCTGGTGTGTTCCCTATGCCATATTATAGCTGTGTAATTAGTGAAATTTTCCATTTCTGTGGATTTTGCGATTCTGGGTTAAAAAAAAATAATTGTAGCTTGTCAGAAGAAATCATTTGAAAATTCATGAAACATAATCATAGTAAAAAAATCAAAGCCAATGTCCTGTTTAGGAGCTACTCGTAAGGAATTAGTGACATTTTACTTGTTACTATAAAATTATGCATTGCTGGTATTTCTGTCCATTTCAAGCTACGTTTCTCAGTCTTGGGTTGAGGCTTTGTACAGCCAGTCTCCTTTGTAACTCTTCCACTGACACCATAGCTCCAATTCTGCTTCAAAGCTGTCAAACTTTATCAGCTTTCTGAAAAATGCTTCAGGAGGTTTTCCTTTTTTAATCACCCATGGTCCTTACAAAAACATTAAGGCATTTGCCCACCCAGAGCCTCTGCCTGCCCCCGGCTCTCCAGAAGTTCACACGCTGGCCTTTGCCCCATTGGTCTCTTTTCAGCTGCCACTGCTTCAGCGTTCTCACAAAACTAAGGAACACCAGTCTTTGTTTGCTTGAGCTGGTGGCACTGAAGAGCAAAGTAAACTTTGTAAGAGCCATTGCAGAGGCTGAAGAAGGAATCACAAAAGAGGAAGCAGAAGACTGATATCAAGACCCCCAGGACTCACTTGCAATTCTGAATCTCCCCAGCTGACCATCTAATAGTACAAGATTGTGTGTGTGTGTGTGTGTGTGTGTGTGTGTGTGTGTGTGTGTGTGTGTGTGTGTGCGCGCGCATGCATGCTCATGTAGCAGTAATGGGCTTTCATCTCAGAGTCTCACATTCTTGCTGGTGCTTTACCACTTGAGCCACATCTCCAATTTTGGCTTTTGGCTTGTTAACTAGAGAAAGAGTCTCACAGACTTTCTATGGGGGCTGGTTCAAACCACTGTGTTCAAATCTCACCCTGCTGAGTAGCTAGGATTACAGGTGTGAGCTACCAGCATCCAGCCCCCAATGACATTTTCTACAGAAAAAGAAAATATCTATCCCAACATTCTCATGGAATCTCAAGGAAATCTGAATCGCCAAAAGAATCATGAGAAAGAACAAAGTTGAAAGACTCACATTTCCTGCTTGCAAAGCATTCTATAGTCTTCCCAGAACTGGCTTTGAAACTTGATCCTCAAACCTCCTAAATAGCTAAGATTACAGATATATGTGAGCCACTGGTTCCTAGCCATATAAGATCTTTTTTTTGGGGGTCGGTCATGGGGAAAATCTTATTATTACATAAAAAACTACTTGTAATGTTTGGTTTGGGTTACTGTTGTTAACCCAATTCTAATTTCTTCTTATGGTAAAATACATATAACATAAAATACATCTTAGTCATTTTAACTGTACACTATACATTTACCTCATGGTACAACCATCCCTACTATCCATCTCAAGAACTCCTTTATCTAGCAAAACCAAAACTCTTGAATGATTAAACAGTAGCTGCCCATTTTCTCTTTCTCCAGCCAAGTAACTGATTTTGTACTTACATAAATGCAATCATATAATACTTAACTTTTTTGTGAATGGTTTATATTACTTAGCATAATGTCCTCAAGGTTTACCCATAATATTATAAGAGTTTCTCCTTTTAAAGACAAAATAACACTCCATATTATTATTCTACATTTTGTTAATCATTCGTCTATCAATGGGTACTTTAATTATTTCTACCCTTAATTATTAGTAATAATGTTTATATGACCATGATATACTAATCTCTCTTTGAGACCCAGCCTCCAGTTCTTGTTAAGTCCCAGCCTCCAGTTCTTGTGCGTGCGTATAAACAGAGTGGAATTTCTAGATTTTATAGTGATTTTCTGTTAATTTTTTGAGGAGCTTCAAATAGTTTTTCTTTTTTTCTTTTTTTTTGTCAGTCGTGGGGCCTGAACTCTGGGCCTGGGTGCTGTCCCTCAGCATTTCAGCTCAAGGCTAGCACTTTACCACTTGAGCCACAGCGCCACTTCCGGCTTTTTTCTTTATGTGGTGCTGAGGAATCAAACCCAGGGCTTCATGCATGCAAGGCAAGCACTCTACCACTGAGCCACCTCCCCAGCCCTCAAATAGTTTTTCAATAGTAGATTTACTCTTTTACATTTCCACTAACAGTACACAGAAGTTCCGGTTTCTCCAAATATTTTCCAACCCATGTTATTTTCTAGTATTTTGACAGTAGATTTCTTATTTTGAAACTAACAAAATAGCTGTCATTTTCATGTCCTCTAGCGGCCATTATCAGCTTCAGTTTACACAAGAAAAAACAAGGGGCTGTCTTATGGCTGGCTGAGACCTGTGCTTCAGTCAACAAGAAGCAATTCTAGGAATTTCCATTCATACTCATTACTCTAGTAATGGTTCAGACCAGGAAGACCGGACTAGCAAAAAGTCAGAACTGTGAGCTTGGAAAAGAAACCACATTGTGCCCACAACCATCCTAGTGCTTTCCTACACATTCCTCTATCTGTAACATCTCCCAAACACCTTTGGCAGAAAGGGAAGATCTGAGGATGAGAGTCATTAAATTATCACACTAATCCTGGTTGAAGTGAGGCTTCTAGCACAGGGAAGGTGACATAGGAATAACATAAGCAAAAGTCAAGAACATGAGACTCAAAGCAAGCCAGAATCATGCATTAGGACTGCAAAATTGCTAGGACCACATGATTAAACATTGTACTAACTGATCTTTAAGAAAAATACATATAGGGGCTGGGAAGGTGGCTCAGTGGTAGAGTGCTTGCCTTGCATGCATAAGGTCCTGGGTTCGATTCCTCAGCACCACATAAGCAAGAAAACAAAAAAAGAAAAGAAAGAAAGAAACAAAGAAAAAAGCCAGAAGTGGCACTGTGGCTCAAGTGGTAGAGTGCTAGCCTTGAGCTGAAGAGCTGAGGGACAGTGCCCAGGCCCCATGACCAGACCCCCCCCCAAAAAAAAGAAAAGAAAAGAAAAATACATATATATTCTTTTTCTAAGTACCCCCCCCACCATCAGTCCCTATCCATTTCTTAATTAAGGAGGAATTTCAAAAGCAATTTCTCTGGCCTTGAGTTGTCAGAAACAGCAATTATTCTGACCAAAAGATTGCCTATAAAAGTTACAAGAAGTGGACACCCATGGCATAAGATGATTTGATTGTTAAGATCACCTAAGACCCTATGTCTCATGCTTGGGTGATAATGAAAAAGCATTGGAACAAAGTGATTGAATGTTACCAAGTACCCAGTACAAAGAAATCACCTATCTGAGAGAAAATTAAAGATACAACCTCCAAAGCTGTTTTAGCTAATACAAATAACACAATGGAAGAATCATCAATTGTGTCCCTAATTCTTGCACTCAGAATGCTCACTTGATGCATGTTTCCCTTTCTCTCTACTGATTTCTTCTCCATCTTGTCTCTTAAAAAAAAAAAAACTACACTTCTTGGGCTGGGAAAGTGGCTCAGTGGTAGAGCACTTGTCTTGCACGCATGAGGCCTTGGGTTCGATTCCTCAGCACCACATAAGCAAAAAGAAAAAAAGCCAGAAGTGGCTCTGTGGCTGGAGTGGTAGAGCGCCAGCCTTGAGCTGAAGAGCTGAGGGAAAGTGCCTAGGCCCAGAGTTCAGGCCCCACAACTAGACCAAAAAACAAAACAAAAACTCTTTTTTTAAAAAAAAACACTTCTACTACTGTGTAAATCATCTTGAAATTCTTTTCACTTATAGATTCAAGAGTCTAGAACCAGGGCATCAGTGTAATGAATCAAGGATCTCTCCATCACTGAGATCATACTTGACCCCATGATCATTTAAAAAAACTAGGAAGAGGGAGGATTTTTTTTCCTGTACTTAAAAACTTAAAAGTGGTGGCTTTGACCTTTTGCATATAACAGACATTTTTGAGACTCTGTAGTACACACCAATAACTCTTCATACAAGTGCAAAAGAGTAAGGGGTCACTGAAAACCAGTCCCTGAACATTAATGGCTTTCCTTGCCTGGTATAAATGTTGGGATACTTGTAATTCACTGTAATACTGTTTAGGACAGAAAGGAGGAAATGCCATGGCCCAGTATAAGAAAAGGAAGTGGAAAGCTATTGTTATCTAAGAATAATGAGTATTTTATTGTCCCCTAAGGTTACAAAATGCCCATGTGGCTCTAGCCATCTTTATTCATGCCGGGTATCCACCTTTCCTTTTCACCCTTACACTGGTTCCCAGTCTTGCACACTTGAGTTTCCCTGGCCACTCCTATTTCTGTCTTCCCTCCAAAGTCTTGGCAGATCAGCAATGAAGTTTGAGTTAGAAGTAAGGAGACATGCTGCAGTGAGACCAACAGCCTCTACCACCATATGAGTGAAAAAGTCCAACAGCCTTTCTGGGTTTTGAAAAAGACAAGCCTTCCTTACTCCATCATGGAATGAAATGATACCCATGCACAGGCATTAAAAAGGTGTCAGAGGTGATATATAAGTTTTGGAGCCCAAGGAACTCTGTAGGAAATTCATGGCATGGAGCATTAGGTAACATATGCTGGTATATTAGGTAGAGTTCAGTGCAGGAAGTAGGATCTCTCTTTCAAGGACTTAAATTCCTGTCAAATATTTGGAGGGCTGAAAATGTGAGCTCCTATCCCTGTGAGGTACATTCTCAAGAAGCCAATCCCTCTGAGGCCACCATTGGGAAAACTGCATAAACCAGACCTTGCTACAGAGGTGGGTCCCCAGGACACTGAAGATAGGACCCTGGAGCTCTGCTTTGGGGAAGTCTCATAGGCTCTGATCTTGCACAGCAACAGCACCATCAAGGAAAAAGCCACAGGAAGACATCCTCCATTTACTTCCAACATCCAGGGCTCATTTGAGTAGTTTGCTGATTAGTTCTAGAATCCAAGCTGCAAGGGAGTCTAGGAGTTTCTGGTTAGATTTTCAACTTCTCTGCCTAAAGGGATAGTAGGGTGAAGTTTTAGTGAGCCAGCCCAGAGTTGCAACTGTGGTTGTCACAAACAGGGCACTAACAATGTAATTACTTTGGATTGTGTAGTTGATAAGCTCCAATTCACTATTGCTTTGTGGCTATTAGAAGTCGACTTATAGAGCTTTAAATAGTGTTGTCCTAAACTACAAAACTAGATGAAGGTGTCTCTGTCTGCCCACTTCACATTCTACACCTTTTCCTCCTCCCTTCCTTGGTGTGTCTTTGTATTCTTTTATGTTCTGGGCGTTCCTGACTTCCTCCTATCTTCCCACCTTCCCTCCTTTCTTCCTCTTGTTTCCTATCTTTGGCTTTACCTTGCTCCCTTACATTAGCTACCCACCTACACTAACTGAATACACTACAAAGCGGGTACTTAGATTTTTATGTTTTTATTGTAAAAAATACTGTACAGAGGGGTTACAGTTACATGAGTGAGGTAAGGAGTACATTTCCTATCGAGCATTGTTACCTCCTCCTTTGTTTTTCCCCTACCATCCCTTCCCTCCCCAACTCCCCAACTCCTCCCCTTCCCCCAAGTTGTAAAGTTGGTTTTCAACATAGTGTCTTGTACATCTCATTGTTACAATGGGTCAGGCTGTATCCTTATTTTAGCATTTTGTTATTTTCCTTCCCCTCCCCAAATTAGAAAAATGTATATACAAGATGCAGGACACTGACATCAAATACAGTGAAAACAAGGGTTATACTGTGGTGGAAGAACATACAAGAGAAACAAAAAAAATCACATAGGTACTTAGATTTTTTGCTTGTGTATTCCCTAAGTAGTTAACTCTTTTCATGCACACTAGTACGTGTAAGTTGGATTTTTCTCCAAGGAGAACAACACAAAGTAAATTGTTCATTTACCTATATCACCAATATAAAAAGGCTTCTATATTCCTGATTCAGATGCTCCCTGGATGGTAAAGAAGAGAACCACTGCCCAGTTGGTAGGGGGAAGATGGAGGAAGGTGATCAAGGACCTTCCTCCTTACCTTCTGAATCTGAAATGCAGGGATTCTCTGCCCACAGTTTAGTTTCAGTCATCAGGAAGACTTTGATTGTAAGAGCAGGATCTTATTCAGGAGTATAAATCCTGTGACTGAGGGCCTGACCTTGCTTGGAAACAGCTAACTGCTTCATCACCCATGTGCTGTTTCAAATTAGTTCCAGAGGCTGAAAGCCCTAGTCCTCTCTCTATAAGAAAGTCACAGTGTTCTCCCTACATTAAACTATTTTTCAGTCATGAATAAAGATAGCAAGAAGAAAGATAATAAAAACTTAAAATATGTTTTGGTCTTCATTAGGGTGGAGGATAGTTAGGAGGTACAGGTCAGATCCCAAGAACTGTACAGAATTCTTTTTATGTACCAGATACAACTCTCTTTGCCTTGGGGTGATCTAAAAGTGAACAAAATAAACAAAAGTCCTGACTTTAGAGAGCCTTCAGCCAAGTACATGAATAGATAAGTGAATGAGATAATTTTAAACTCAACACAGAGTGAGGTAGTGGGGCATAGAGAAACTGGAGTGGTGGGAAGTAGTTGCATTAGGTCCTGGGGTCAGGAGTGATAATACTTGAACTAGTGCTCAGTGGAGTGGAAGAGAGGCCTCAGGAAAATCTAGGGAAGGGCATCACAAAGAATCACAGACAGCCTCCAGATAGCCCAAGCACTGTTTTATGAGCCGGAAGCTGAGCATGGCTGGGCAACAGAACAGCCAATGGATTGGGAGAGAAGGGCTGTGACCTAGCCCATAGTTGGGGATGAACTTCATATGAGTCATTGGTGGCTTTAAGGAAGAGACAACCTAGTTTGATTTTTACTTTCAAAATCTGTGGAGTGATACAGAACACTAATGATGGCAGGAACACTGGTGAGCAAACTACTACAGGATACTATGAAAGAAATTGGGGGGGTTATTTGAGGCATCAAAATAGTGGAAAGAATTAGTTTAACCATATACATTGGTGATAGTACCAATGTTCTTTTCTGTGGATCGGAAGTGTTGTAGGAGAGGAAAAGCTGAGCAGAAGTAAACTCCTGGCAGCAACTTGGTGAGTAGCTAAGCCACTTACTGAGGTCAGGTATGAAGACAGAATTCAGGATTCTGTGCTGGTTAGGTTGGAAGCAAGAAGCCCCTATGTCATCTGAGTAAAAACGCTGAGCTGTATAGAACCCAGATGATGGGAACCAATGACACGAGCCAGTAGAGTTTGAAACCTCAGGAAAGGATGAGATCATCAATCCCAGCACTACCACCTCAGAGCTCTCAGGTCTGGTCAAGGACACTCTGTCAGCACAATCTCAGAAAGAGTAGCTAGGAGATGGGAAATAGAGGAAGACTTGAGCAAAAACTATCTTATTGGCTCAAACTATTCAACTGACTGCATCCAATACTGCAGTACAGCTGAGAGAGACAAGAAAGAAAAGCCACCCTCTATTGGTATGGATGATGAGTGACTTGGATTAGAAGAAAGGCATGTAGCAATGCTTCATTAGTCTGACTGCCATGTGAGAGGTGACCAGGGCCAGCCCAGATGTTGGAGAGCCTGGGGCAAGAATGTAAAGATTGTCTTAAAATCTATTCTTCTTTCCTGATTTCCAGATCCACTCCTCATTGTGATGACCTCCCGTGCATGCACATGGTCACTGGAGACCAGATGTCTACCCCTTTCTAGTGCCTCTCGGAGATAAACCATCCATGGAACAACCACTGCAAGAATCCAGGAAAATATTATTGGCTTTCTGTTCCAGGAATGTACTCATTGACACAGCTCCTGGTCACAGTGTGCAGACGCTTACAACCCCAGATGGTACAGTTGGCAGGCAGAGCACAGAGTCTAGGTAGACATGTTTCCTTGGCTATATTCCTTATCCTATGAGTAGGAATGAGACAAGAAGACCTTGTAGACTGTATGTCTCCAGAAAAGGGTCCCTCTACCCATGTCTAAAGATGTGGATGACAAGAAAATGAAACAATTTACATTTAACTGTACACATCTTTCCTTGTGACATACAAAAGTGTGAGTGATGATAGGAAATGTTAAGGCCTTGAGGAGAAAATAAAAAGGTACATAAATGTGTCAATAAAACTTTTCATAACTGAGAACAGAAAAATATCTGAGAAAGGAAGATGTGTTTTTTGTCCCCCCCCTTGTAATTTATTTATTAATTTATTTATTTTATTGTGAAAATACCGTACAGAACAGTTACAATTACATGGGCAGGATAACGAGTACATTTCTTATCAAGCATTGTTGCCTCCTCTTTGTTTCTCCTTCCCATCCCTCCCCATACTCCCTCCACCTCCCTCCACCCAATCCTCCCCCCACCCCACCAAAGTTGCGAAGTTCATTTTTCTTTTTTTTATTGTGAAAATACTATACAGAGCGGTTACAATTAGATGGGCAGGATAATGAGTACATTTCTTATCAAGCATTGTAGCCTCCTCCTTTGTTTCCCCTTCCCATCCCTTCCCATCCTCCCACCACCCCACCACCCAGTCCTCCTCCCTCCACCCACCCGCAAAGTTGTAAAGTTCATTTTCGACATAATGACTTGTACATCTCGTTGTTGCAATGGGCCCACCTGTATCCCTAGTTAGGCGATTTGGTTTGCCTTTCCCCTCCACAAATTATACCAACATCAAGAACAGTGAAAGCAGGGATTATACTGT
>NW_012267279.1:7843289-7851233 GCF_000151885.1 Dipodomys ordii | reverse complement strand
AAGCCCTGAGTTTGAGTCCTCAGTACCACATAAACAGAAAAAGCCATTAGTGGCACTGTGGCTCAAGTGGTAGAGTACTAGCCTTGAGCAAAAGAGCTGAGGGACAGCACCCAAGCCCAGAGTTCAAGCCCCACGACCAACAACAACAACAACAAATAATAGAGTTCTTGATTACAGCCATTCTAACTGGGATGAGGTGGTATCTCAATGTTGTTTTGATTTGCATTTCTTTATGGCTAGAGAGGTTGAGCATTTCTTCATGTGTCTATTGGCCATTCTTCTTTCCTCTTCAGAGAAGTTTCTCTGTAAGTCTTTAGCCCACTTATTTATTGGGCAGTTGTTTAACCATAGTAATCAAAACAGCTTGGTATTGGCACAAGAACAGACCTCAGGACCAATGGAATACAATTGAAAACCCAGAAATGAACCTAAAGACCTATAGTCATCTAATCTTCAATAAGGCAGCCAAAAAAGTAGAATGGAAGAAAGACAGCCTCTTCAGTAAATGACGCTGGCCATTTAGTTTAGAAAACTAAAGCTAGATCCTTATATATCACCCTGTACCAGAATCAACTCCAAATGGATTAAAGACCTTGGAGTCAAAGCAGACACCCTGAAAACATACAGGATGGAATAGCAGAAACCCTAGGTCTCCTTGGCACAGGCCGAAATTTTCTTAATAGAGATCCAGAAACACAACAAATCAAAGAAAGTTTGGACAAATGGGATTGCATGAAGTTGCAGAGCTTCTGCATGGCAAAGGACATAGCTAACAAGATCAATAGAAAGCCCACGGATTGGGAGAAGATCTTCACTAGTCATACAACAGACAAGGGTCTCATATCTAAAATATACCTGGAACTCAAAAAATTAAATCCCCCAACAACAAATCTTCAAAGAAACAACTGCCCAATAAATAAGTGGGCTAAAGACTTAAAGGAAGATGTGTTTTTTCTCACATGTTTAGTCCCTTATGAAAGGTAAGCATAGTAGAGGAGAGAAGCTCACGCCATGGAAGCTAGGAAACAGAGAGAGACAATGCCTACATTCTCAAGGATTCCCTTCTTTTCCCTTTTAAATCCTTTCTAAGTCCCCAGCCTATGGGATGACTCCACCCACATGCAGGGCTAGTCTTATATGCTTAATCTTCTCTAGAAATATACTAATAAACACACCCAGAAGTGTGTTTTCCTAATCTCCTAGGCCTATCTCAATCCAATAAAGTTGATCATCAAGATTAACCATTCCAATAGGCATAAGAAATTCAGGAAAAAGGAAAACAAAATTCCAGTGGGTGCTGCTATAAAAAGCGCTTGAGGAAGTCTGTTCACTCTTTTTTGCTCTTCGGTTATGTGAGGTCACAGTGTTCGCCCCCCCCTTTTTGTTCTGTGTCTCTTCGGCCATGTCTACATCATCTATCAGCAACACTTATATTAAGCATGCTAACACCTTGGTCATGCACTTCCCAGCCTCCAAAACTGTTAGCAGTAAGTTTCCATTCTAGCCTCAGACATTTTGTTATAACATCACAAATCGACTAAGACAGTAGGTGTTGTGAGCTTGTCTGGCTCTGTGGATTATATACCTATGATGACAGCTGCAAACGTAGACAGCCCAGATGTCTGATTTTCTCTAGTAATATTCAGCTTCCCAGTGGCAGGCACTGAAGGAGTGGATCATTGGAGTTTTCCAGGGCCAGAGGTTCTTAGGGTGTTTGGTCAGCAACGAAGTTAATGGTAGAGTTAAGAATCTATGGCAAAAATCAACTGAGAGTCCATCTTACCTCAGTTAGATTGGCCAGCATAGTGAATTTGAACAACAAATGTTAACAGGAACCCTACTGCACTGCTGGAATATAAACTAGTACAACCATTCTGGAAGTTTCCCAAAAAACTAAACATAGATTTTCCATACAATCTAAACATACCACTCATGGACATCTACCCAGAACATCACAAGCCAGGATATCATAAAGATGCCTGCACATCCATGTTCATTGCTGCACTATTCACAATAGACAAGTTATAGACACAGCCCGAATACCCTACAATAGATGAATGGATCCAAAATATGTGGTACCTATACATAATGGAATTTTACACAACCATTAGGAAGAATAATATTATGTCAATTATAGGGAAATGGATGGACTAGAACAAATCATATTAATTGAGATAAGCCAAGATCAGAGAGAGAAATGACACATGTTTTCTCTCATATGCAGAAGCATATGCAGATCTAAAATACATCAGAACAATAACTTACACAGATCTCTAGACAATCACACAGTGAAACTAAGTGAGGATACTCTTAGGAGAGGATCAGAAAGGCACAATGCCTATGTTCATCTGACCATACAAAATAATATTTATTGAAGTGAATTCCAGGAAATGGAAACAAGATTTTTTTCGTTTTTTGCAATTTTTGTTTTCTTTTTGTTGTTGCTGTTCTATTTGTTCCTTTATATGCCTTTGGGAGTATAAGGGAAGGCACCGAAATGGAGGGACAAAGGGTGAATGGTATTCACTGGACACTATGTTGAAAATGAACTATACAACTTGTGGGTGGGGATGGAGGGGGAAAACTGGGAGAGAGTGAGGAAAGGAGTGACATTGTCCAAAGTGAAATGTACCCTTTCTTGATTCGTGTAACTGTAACCCCTTTGTATATCACCTTTATAATAACAATTTAAAAATTGAGAAGAAGAAGATTCTATGGAAAGAAGGATGCATTGGGGGATGGGTATTGAATAAGTATCTAGACAAATGTAGTGGTGGCTTATTGAGGTGATATTCGAGAACTGTGGAGTGGGTGAGCTACATGCTTAAGATATGGTAGTTACAAAATGGAAAGCCTGAGAGGAAAATTTCAAAGATGGGACAATAGCAGAGGAGAATATGGCTTACTTCTGACTGTGAGTAACGGAGCTAAATAGAAGAAGTATTAGGTACCAACTCTGTTGCAGAGATCCTCCCCCATTTTGGAGATTAGAAGACTGAAGCACAGACATTTAAATGACTTGACCAAGTCAGAGATGCTTATAGGTTGAGGTAGGGATCAAATCTAGGTTTATCTTCCTTTAAGGGCTGTAAATTTTTCACTCCTACCTCACCTTCTATATTCAGGTCTGGCTTCTTAAGAATTTTTTCTTTCATATATATACTCTAGAACCTTGTTTTTTAATCTGTGAAGGTGAAAGGGTGATCACATTAATGGCTTGCATCATAATGTAGATCATTTGGGGCCTAGGAGGTTGAGGTATGAGGATGGTTTTGTGAAGGCGAGAGAACTAATTAAATCCAAGTCTTTCTGGAAAGAAATAATGGAAACGGAACAAGTTTATACGCAGAAATAAAGCAACAGTACATTGTCAGTGGGCGCTCTCTACTGGTTCTTGATGAGAATGACAACCTGGTCTTGGAAAAAGGCTTGTTTTTTGGAAGTTCATGAACTTGAATACAAGTATAAACATACTCGTATAAGGCTCAAATGGAGCAAGGAAAACTGGGATTACAGAATAAACCCTGTCATGAGACCAATTATGCTGCTTAAATCCGATTCTCTTTGGTGGAGTCAACTCAGACTCTCTAAGAGACTGTCAAAATCTTAAAGGTTTCATCCTTCTTACATCATGAATATCCAATACATAATAGTTATCCAAAAATATGTGCCAACCAGAGTAAAAGAAAGCTTAGCAAAGTGGTATAATGTGGAAGCCAGAAGTACTACTCCTACTGGGAAATTCAGTCAGACCTTCCAGGAGAAGAAAAACTGGAGGACTGGTGATTGGCAGAGGGGACCGATTTGGGAGAAAAACAAACAAACATACATACAGTTCAATAACAAACTTAGGAGTTAAAGATAGGATCCATGAGGACAAGAATTTGGAAAGGATTCCAAAATTTACTGACAGGTGTCATTGCCAATATGTGAGCAAGGATTAAAAAAAAAGAAGATTTATTTAAAACAGGTGGAAGAAGCTAGTACAACATATGCAAGTAGTTAAAGCAGAATTTGGATCATGGGCACCAGAAAGAGCAAAAATTCCTAGTCAAAAGGTATTTCCCCAATTCCATTTTACCTAAAATCTGGTATCCTCATGGAAAATTCAGTTCAGGATACATGAGAAGCCTCTGTCAATGTCATGGTATTTACGAAGGTTAGGATTGCTGAATCTAGGGTGACTTTCCTGGTTTTCACACTGAGAGTCTCAAGTCCTAAAACTAAGTTTCAATGAATTGAGACAGCTGCTCACCCTGACTGAAATGAATGACTTGGAATGTTGAAGTGAGATTATCAGTGCCAGTATGAAGATGAAGCAGGTAGATTTCAGGAACTGCACAGAATACCTGGGCTGAGATTGGACCGGAAGACACCTATACAGCTGATTCCGGACATGCTTCCAAATCAGATGCCTTACCCACCAGCAAAGGGGACTTCTAAGTTCTAAATAATCAGCAGTCTGGAATAAAACCTAGAATAGTAGCTAGAGGGAAAGATAATAATCCTTGGGTGGCCACCACAGAATTGAGAACAAGAAATATAGAAGCCTTGTTTCAAAGGCTTTTGCTGTTCCCTTCTAACCATCTCTAAAAGCAATGATCTTCTGAGTTGAAGGTATGACTCAAGTGGTAAAGTAACAGCCTAGCAAGCACAAGGCCTTGAATTCAAATTCCAGTCCCACCAAATCATCATCATCATCATCTGTAAAATTACGTTCTATGTACATATGAAAAAATGGCTAGAAAGGAGGAAGAATCCTGGCAGGCACTGATAACACAGAAGGCTAAAACAGAGAAGATCATAGTTTTAAGCCAACCCAAGTAGGAAAGTCTGTAAGACTCCACCTTCAAAATAACCAGAAAAGGCCAGGCTAGAAGTAGTAGCTCAAGTAGCAGAGCACAAGAACAGCAAGTAAGCCAAGTAAGTGTGAAGCCCTGAGTTCAAACTCCAGTATTGGCAAAGGAGAAGAGAGCAGGAATTAGATACATGTATATGAATATTACAGTGAAATCCCTTTGTGCAGTTAATTTATGCTGATCGAAGTTTAAGAATAAATGAGCAAATAAAATAATGATCTGAGCCGAGTGCTGGTGGCTCATGTTTATAATACTAGCTGAGCTGAGGATCACAGTTCAAAGCCAGCCTAGGCAGGAAAGTCAATGAGACTCTTATCTCCAATAAAGCACCAGAAAACCAAAAGGATATAGGAGTTCAAGGCTCATGACTGGAAAAGACAACAACAACAATAATAATCTGTATATGTACAGCAGGCCAGGTGGAGGATTCTTACAGTAAATGAAGAAAACTACTCTGCTGCTACTGTAACCTACATGTAAGTGATTACAAACAGGTAAACACTGAGTCCCAAAGAGACCCAGGCTAACAGCTCTCAACCTGTCTTCAGAGGCCAGGGGTGCCCATGATAGCAAGAAACAGTTGAAAGCTCTGGAGCTATGGCACCTGAGTCATGGAGAAGGGTCCTCCAGGCCAGGGTCACTCTTTTTACCAAGGTAAGTAAGCTTGAGGAGCTGCTTTGTTCACAACATCAGAGACAGTGATGTTCTGTATGTAGCAGGTATTCTGCCATCGCTCTTACTGGAAGTCATAACTTGGACATTTTATTGATTTTAGAAAGAACTGAGCTGGGAGCTGGTGGCTCATGCCAGCAATCCTAGATACTCAGTAGGCTGAGATCTGAAGATCGTGATTCAAAGCCAGCCCTGGCAGGAAAGTTCATGAGACTCTTATCTCCAGTTAACCATCAGAAAATCAGAAGTGGAGCTGGGGCTCAAAATGATAGAGCATGAGCCTTGAGCAGAAAAGCCCAGAGGCAGTGCCCAGTCCCTGAGTTCAAGCCTCTTGACCAACAAAAAGAAAGCAAGAAGGAAGGAAGGAAGGAAGGAAGGAAGGAAGGAAGGAAGGAAGAACTGACAACAAAACCAAATAAGAGAAAACAAAGATAGCTATGCAAACAAAAGTGATAAAATTCACAGGCATTAAAGGAAAAGTAGACATATGAGAATTGGAAGTATAAAGAGTAAGATGCTCTGACCAACCAACTATAGACCAGCATGTCAGACATGAACCAGGAACCAAGGTCAAGCAGGGAATGTTGTAGATGCTATAGATGTTGTAAAGAGCACATAGCTAAAAGAAAGAACTCAACTTGACAAACACAAACAAAATCTGAGTATGGCTGGCTGTGACTTTCACAAAGGACTTGATTGGAAGGGGTTGATAGCAGACCTACATTATAGTAATATACAGGATAGTGATGATGATAGCTCATGTTTACGAAGTTCTTATATGATGATGTGGATGGTCTCCTGTCATTCCCACCCTAATTGTGCTCATTTTCCAGTTGAAGAAGCTGAATTCCAAGGTTCTATCACTCACAAAATCCTGGGATTCTAATGTAGGCAAGTCTGCTCTAATGCTAGCTTTCTAACTACAATACTACAGCTGATTTACTCCATCATAACTCGTTTATATTTTGCCAGGAAAGTTATTTTTGTAAACTTTGTAAAATTTATTTTAAAGTATTGAAATTTATTCTACATCAGACTCAGGAACTCTGCAGTGTACTTCTTCTTTCACTTTGAAACACTAAACCTACAAAGCAAATGGCTCAGCCACCAAAGACTAGAATTCTAGCAGACGAGTAGACCATCTGCAGGAAAGCTCTAGCTGAGCACCTTTAGGAGTGGATAAATAGTGTAGGGAGGAAGGGAGAGTGGAAATCAGGTGTTGCCCGAGTCAGGCACCGTTCTGGTGATAGATACCTCACAGCTTATGAAAAGCACGTGGTGCTGATGACCTTGAGAAAACTTCTTCATAAAGATAAACAAATACCCAGGCACTGGTAACTTGCACTTATAATCCCAGCTACTCAGAACACTGAGATCTGAGGAATGATATTCAAAGCCAGCCAAGGCAGGAAAATACAATTAATTAGTCTCCAATTAATCACAGAAAAAGCCAGAGATGGTGCTGTAGGTTAAATGGTAGTGTTAGCCTTGAGCAAAAGGAGCTTAAGGACCCAGGCTCAGGACTAGCCAAAAAGAAAGAAAGAAAGATAAAGGTATGAGTGATGCTATTTAAAAAGCACCTGCCACTCTAGGAACCAGTGGCTCACTTCTGTAATCACAGCTACTCAGGAGGTTGAGAGCTGAGAGTTGAAGTTCAGATCCTGGGCAGGAGAGTCATACGCAAGAAAAAGTCCAAAAGTGGAGCTGTAGCTCAAGTGATAGAGCACTAGCCTTGAGAGCCCTTTCAACCCCCCCCCAAAAAGCTCAGGGACAATAACCAGGCCCTGAGTTTGAGTCCCAGGAATAGCAAAAACCGAGTACTTTTCACTTGTCACCTGATATTTTATGGATGAAATCACTGGCCTGAAGGGACCATTCTTTTGTGTAACTCCAGACAAAGAGTTGGAGTGCTCATAGAATTTTGTTTGCATTTATGAACTAGAAGAAATGATCCTCAGCACACGGATGTTCTTTGAACACCTCTTAGAAATATTGTATTGATGTGTTCATTTAAGGACTGTTTACAATAGCTAAGCCATGTCATCAGCCTAGGTGGCCTGTCAACAGAGGGATAGTTTTTATTTTTTTTAATGTGCTATAGGTACACAAATGGAGTACTATTCAGCCATAATATATAGTGCATTTTTTCATCTGCAGGAAAGTGGATGGAACTGGAGGTCATCGTGTCAAACAAAATAAGCCAGACTTAGAAAAACATACACCACATTTTTACTCATGTGTGGTATCTAGATTAAGAAGAAAAAAAGGGGTGCTGGGCATGCCTGAGGCCCTGGGTTCGACTCCTCAGCACCACATAAGCAGAAAAAGCCAGAAGTGGTACTATGGCTCAAGTGGTAGAGCATTAGCCTTGAGCTGAAGAGCTGAGGGACAGTGCTCAGGCCCAGAGTTCAGG
>NW_012267279.1:7771938-7842409 GCF_000151885.1 Dipodomys ordii | reverse complement strand
TTGTGATGTCCAGCTGCCACCAAAACACATGAAATCTACCTACAGGCTAGATGAAGGATTCCGTGTTGATTGATATATTACGTGTATTTATACTCCCTTATTTAAAGAAAGTGCTTAAGGAGATTTTTCAGGGGGAAATGGGAAACCATTTTCAATGAACCCATGAATTCTTATCAAAGGCAAAGAATATAAGTGTGCTATTCGAAGGAATAGAAGTCATTTTTGGTAAGCATCAAATTGAGCTCAGTTTCCTGGCAGCCAAGACAGGAAAGGAACACGGTTAAGTTGCACTGTCTTGTCAGAAAAGAGGAAGCACAGCCATCCTTGAGTTATTTCTGTGCACTGTATTCTCAAACAACTTTCTCACATGGTGCTATGCATAAGAGGTCTGTGTTCATTTTTCCAACACAATTAGGGAAAAAATATGAAATGATCACTTGCAGTAAAGATAAAAATAGAGAGCATAATGCTAAAGTACAGCTTGTGAGCCCTATGCTGTGAGGGCACCAGGATAATGCTGTCCAATCTTGGTTGCTCTTCTGAGTTGAGGCTGAAAAGGTGATCATCCACAAAGAAAGGAAACAGATGCTTGCTAAGCACTTAACTTATGTGGTATATGCATGAAACATTTTCTTCTCATCTGCATCTTCTTTCCATGAATCTTCTTTGTACAAGTTAAACACATGCCCTAGATTTGCTGCTGATTAGCAGTAGGTTCCAAAGGCCATGTACTTTTTATTTCTAACAAGAATTGTCAGTGGGCAACTCAGTTTTTTTTTTGTTTTTGGTTTCTGGGGGGGTGGTTTGGGTCCGGTCGTGGGGCCTGAACTCTGGGCCTGGACGCTGTCCCTCAGCTCTTCAGCTCAAGGCTAGAGCTCTACCACGTGAGCCATAGAACCACTTCCGGCTTTTTTGTTTTTGCTTATGTGGTGCTGGGGAATTGAACCCAGGGCCTCAGGCATGCAAGGCAAGCACTCTACCACTGAACCACCTTCCCAGGGCCGCAACTCAGTCTTTAGATAACCTATTTGAAGTTAGGTTCCTCCATAAGAGCTTAGAAGTGGTGCTACAAATTTTTACTAAGAGCAAATCCTTTGATTAAAAAAAAAAACAAGTAATCTGTTAGTTGGTAGGAATATGAGTCATAGATGCAAGTTGAGAAACATTCACAGGTATCATCTTCAAAGGAAACGCATAGCCTTGAAATCTAGAAATGCACATACAGCTGTTATACTGCCTTTCCAGTGATTAGTAGACTCAGTAGACATTAAACCTACACTGTTAGCCAAGTATGGTAGAAACTGAGCAGCACTAATGAATCCCAGAATGGGAAAATAACTTCTAGTAGACAATAAAAAGAGGAACGATAAAAAAAGGGGGGTGGGGGTGACTGAAAGCTTCTGTGTGAGAAAGGTATCCCTGGGGAAAGCCTGGCAAGGGACAAGTGGACCAGTGCCCAAGGTCACATCACAAGGAATTTCACCTTACATTTTAATATCTCTCCAAGAGAAGCTGTAGATAGATAGATAGATAGATAGATAGATAGATAGATAGATAGATAGATAGATAGATAGATAGATAGATAGATAGATAATTTGTTTCTCCTAAGAAGTAGATTATGTGCTAAAAAAATCAGTATGAGAACCATGGCAAGTGCAGAATTGCTGCAGGACATACATATTTTAAAGAAAGGAACAGTGGGATAGAGTGGTGGCATTAGACTTGCAGGTCCCTATCTCTTCCTGTGGCCCGCATAGCTGTTCCTATCAAAGCATTTCTCTCATGATCTTGTCGTATTTTTCCCTGTCTGTGCCTCCACTTACTTGTGTGTTGTAGAGATGTGGAAAGCAGGACTACCTTTATATTTGGTTGCTAACCCAAGGGGTGTATACATATAAATCTATATGTATACACACTCATGTATAAATATATATGTATACACACTCATGGATATATATGGATATATAGATTTTTTAAGGGCTTTCAAAGAGTAAACTGTGATGAGTAAAGGCTAAGACAAGAAATGTAAATGATCTGCCCTTGTAACTTTCGTATCTCAGTTCCTTCTGGGGATTCTTCAGAATTTTCATGCCAACTGCTATAATAAAGTCCATGTCTTGCTGTGGCCCCCTCCATGTGCTTTCACCCTCCCCAGTACTCTTCAGCCCCATGCTGTGACCAACAACCGAGCCTTCATTTAACTCTTTATACCCTCCATGCCTTGCATGTCAACATATCTAATTAGATACCCAGATACTGTCACATGAAGCACTCATTTCTGTTTTTCTTTCAAGCTATTTTGTGTGTAAAAGGACTGCCATCATCAACTTATTCCCCTCAATCTGTCCTAGGATCTTTCCAACACCCTCAAAGTGAGTACTATTTACTCAAAGGACTAGATTCTAGCTGTATATAGTTTCCCTATGCTTCTACTATAGGATACTCTGAAGATACATGAGACAGAGAGACACAGCACCATCATTCCTACAAGTGACTTCTGGCTAGGTTAAGCCAGGCTAGGGACATCTCAACTGAGATTCAGAACTACTGGGCTTACCTCTGTCAATTCAAGCACACTTAGTGCCCAATATAGCACAGAATGCAGATCTTGCCTGCTGTCTGAAGGCAGGGTTGTTTTGAGTAAATTGGTAGAAAACAGGTGTGTCTTCCCTTTACTAATAGGTTGGTCCTCACTATTCTTGCTGCCTGAGGCCCAGAGAAGACCTCAGCATCACCCCCCCCCACTCCTCAAGGAGTAAGAAGTCTCTAGACCTAGACAATAGGAGATACATCCTCATAGGAAAAAATTTAACTTATGCCTAAATGTAAGTCAGTGATCATCTCAGAGGAATAGTCATTTTTACTCAAACAAGGAATAATGCTATGTCTTTAGCAAAAAGGACAGAGTGTGTGTCCTGGAAGCATCAATGTTCATCTCAAAGGAAAGTGTGTTCTTATCCAGACTCTGACTGCATGCATGGGACCTTTAGCTGCCACCAGGGACTGGGAGCTACTCCGAGCACAATGGCTTAGGCCACAGTAAATAGGCCACCTTGGGTCTAGAATTCACACTGATCTGGGTTAGTACATGGTAAGTTTGACAACGAATGCAAAGAAAGCTTTCACCAAGGCAGAAGTGCCAAGCATGCATAAATCAGCCACTTTGGCTCAGGGAGGCTCTGAATTCCCATGTGGAAGGCAATGACTACATGGAGCCACGTAGCTCTTTGAAGAAAACCCTGTATCCTGGGAACTCAAGGTAAGGAATCTTACAGAAGACCAAGTGTGAGTTCTGTCGTGGTGGATCCTCGTCAGCTAGACCAAGACTTTGAAGCTGGCTTTGGGATTTCCAAAGAACACGTGTCATCTGTAAGACTCTGAGTCCATATAAAAATCCAAGTATGCTTGGACAGACAAAAACAAGCTTGGTGGTTCTTGGTGCCCGAGTCTCTGGGTCTAAGTTGAGATGTCATTGGTTTGGGCATCCACGGCCAGAAATCATTTGGGCGTGAGTTTTAGCTTTGGGCACTTTCAATAATACAGTTAATACTTGTTCATTGTTTTAAAAATTTACAAAACAGTAATACATATGTATATCTTTGCCCATAGTTAACTATTACAAAAATGCTGTAAATATTTTACAGCTTATTGAGGGTTTTATTTATCAGTGCTTCTTCATTCATTTGACATACAATAATACAATAAACTCTTACGTGCCTGTTAGTAAAGTTAGGTGCACTTGGAGGTCCCCCTGAAGAAGTAGCAATAACCCTGAATATTATGTCAGTCAACTTGTCTTTACAATTTATCCACCTATATACATACATTATTTTAAAACTTAATATAAATGAATACCATTCTATTCTTTGGCTTTCTTTCTGCCAAATATGAAGTTTCTGCTATTCAATTTCATTTATGTGTGGAATTATAATTAATTACACTTTGCTCTGGGCAGCATTCCATCTTAGATACTAGCATTGACTTTCCCACTCTACTATTGGCAAGCATTTGAATTGTTTCCTGTTGCCTACTTAGTACAAACAGTACATCTGTGAAACTTCTACACATATGTTCTGATCACCTACACAGCTTCTTTAGGGGATAGTCTCAGGAAAGAAAGTGCTACTTTCTATGATTTGGACATCATCAACTTAAGTAAACCATACCAAGTAGCTCATCAAAATACTTGGATCCTCCTCAGTGAATGATAGATCTCAATGCTCCACATTCCAGACAAATATGGAATTGTCAGGTTTGTTTATTGCAAACAATTTGGTATGAGCAAGTATATCATCATGCTTTTCATTTGTATTCTATTATTAAGTATATATTCATTTGTACTAAGTAGATTTTCATATGTGTATTGTCCACATGTTATTTTTGTTGTGTTTGTGGTGCCTGTTCACATTGTATACCTATTTCAAAATAATTCATTGTACTTTTTTGGTAGTAGTGGAGTTGTTCAGCTAGTGCTCTATCACTTGTGCCATACCTATAGCCCTGCCTTCTGCTGGTTATTTTGAAGATGGAGTCTAGTACACTTTTCTCCCCTCATTGACTGTGATTCACAATCTCCCAGATCTGAGTCTTCTGAGTAGTTAGTATTATAGAATTAAGCCACCATCTCCTGGACTTTTTAAAAAATATTCAGTTCTATGTGTATGAATTTATGAGTGTATTTTAAACTATAACTTCAAGTCTAGTTTCTTTGAACAAAAAGAATAAGCTATACTGTGAAAGTCCTTGTGGTTTTACAAATAAGTCTTTTTATAGAAGTTTAAGTAACAAATATTTTTATTTCTTTTACTGTGATTTTCTACAAGGCAAAAATAGACCCAGATTAGTTAAACAATGATTCAATTGATATCAACTGAGAAATCAAGTGAGAAAAATCCCACTTTGATTTTATTCACTTTACCAGATGAGTACAATAACAAATAAAGTTTTGTTTCCTACAGTATTAAATTTCAAGGAGGAAAAGGTTAAAAACAACCACCATTCCATTGTCACTTTCCTTATGTACCTCATAACTATATGCTTACCAGGCCCTGTTCTCCCCTATTTGATTTAAGAGAACTGAGAAAAGATGATGTGCTTGATTTGATTCAATGTAAATGGTCTTAAAATCCATCCAATAGGGCTCCAGGTAAACATTCTCAGACCACAGAGTAGAGGGGCTTTTCTTAGATGGTCAATATCCTCTCAATAGAATACCCCCATGTAAGACACTGAATGTGCAAGGCTGCAGGGATAAAAGATGATATTCCCAGAACCTACCCCCAGGAATGACTATTCAGTCCAAAAAGAAAGATACATAAAAGAGTAAAGTGTTTGAGTGACTGCAGATGAACACCACGTGAGGCATCACCATTTGAATTGCTAGACTAAAAAGGATAAAGATTCAAAGAAATGTACATGATTGGTCCCACCTCAAGTCAAAAGTGTTGTCTCTACTTTTCCCTTTTCCTTCCAGCATGTATTTTATGATGCAAGATAGGCAGTGTCATGTTCTTCCATTATTACAACAAGACCCTCCAAGCTTATGGTGGTGGTCTTTGGGGCAGTCCTGCCAGCGAAGGGTAGGGTCTTCTCTGAAATGAAAATGTAACACAGATTCACACACCCCCCACCTCCCAACGCTCAGAGACTTTGGCTTTTACTCCAGCCCTGGATCAGCACTTAGGATGTAGGGGAACTGGAAGCATAGCTGACCAAGGAAAAGTCTAGCTTCTTCCTGGGCCACACTATGGGTCAGCATTTTGCTATTTCCACAGCAAATGCCTGTCCCAGTATTACTCTGAAGATACGGTGCATTCTTCTGAAGTCATATCTTTATAAGAGCCTTCTAAAAATGAAGCTAGAAAGCAAATTGGTAGGTGATATGTAGGTTCTATTGTTGACCTTATAATTGTACCCCTTTGGTGATCATATATTCCAATAGTTCTGAGGTAGAGAAAATATTACGTCCACTTTATTTCTAGATGACATTTGGCAATGCCTAGAGAACATTTTGGCTGTCACAGTAGGAGTAGCAGAGAAGTGTTACCAACCCTAGTGAATAAAGGCCAAAGACACTGTGGAATATCCTTTAATACACAGGAACCTCTCCTCCTCAACAAAGAATCACCTAACCCCAAATATCAGTAGTGACCAGGTGAGAAATGAGAAACCCTGTTCTACAATTCACTACCCAGGACGGAAAAGCCACTGGTCCGTTGATTTCCCCCAGTTCCACAGGCATTTCAAATGCAGGTGGCTTTTTTGAAGATAGTTGCTACTGTTGCACCTGGACACTGCATGAAGGGAGGAGTCCTGGGAGCCTGTGAATGAGTCAGGGACTCTTTCCTACGAGAGGACTCAGATCATCATAAGGATCCCAGTGTATGTGACACACATAAAATACATTTCGCTACAGTCCTGTCCCTTGGGGACAACAAATCATTATATGTTTTTCATTAAGTAATAGTAAGTGACATCATCTTCTCATAAACCTTATACAGCAATGAATAGTGATTGTATGACCTGCTGTCCCAGGCACTAGGTTATATGCTAGACGACAACTGTGAAACTATGCCCTTAGCTCACAGTACCCACAGAAAAGCTTCATTGGATGGGAACTGGTTCAAAAGTAGAATCCTGTGTCTTCTTTCAGAGCTTCTGATCTCATAAATCAGGATGGTGCCCAGATATGTGTGTTTTAGCCAGCAATGGAGGTAACTCTGCATCAGAGTATCCATGGAACCACATTTTAAGAGAAACTAGTAGAAATTGTGAAATCCACCTAACCTGATCCCAGGCTTGAGAATCTAATATGATAATTTTCTATATGCCTGAAAAATAGCAACTATTCATTTTCTCCATTTTCCCTTTTTAAACTGAAAAGGGGCAGGATGACCTTATAAGACGAAGCAGGACATTGTCAAAGAAATGGTGCCATAGTGGTTTTGCCTTGAAAATGAATTTTGATGACAGAGAATGAACATGAGCCAAGCACATTTGTATTACTGATTAAGAGAAAATGTTTTTGCTTAGGTAAGAGGCATGTAAATTCTTATTCTCTGATCAGATTCAGAACACAAAGATTCTAGCTGATTAGGGAACATCAGTCTTCCCTGACCACTAGATAAATGGCTTTTCTGATTATTTTCATTTTCCCTTCAAATCTTTTCTGAAACCTTCATCAACATTCTCCGTTTGTGATCTTTCAATAGATCATTTTTTATGGCACAACAACTACCATTAGAGGTCTGATCTAAGCTTCGTTCCTAGTAAAACTCCTCCACATTATTAGAAATACCTTAACACTTATCTATGTCTAAGAGCAAGGAAGTTATCTTAATATATATACATATATTATTTCTCTATATATAATAAATACTTTCAGCTCAATTGCTATACTCTAAATTGCTATGATTTAATAATAGAAAAAAATCTACATAAAGAACTTCATAATAACAAATACTAGATTTAAACTAATATAGAACCATCATCAGGGAAAGAATATAAATTGTAGACTATACCAGAATTATCCCTTAAGGTAACTAATCAAAAACATATTTCTAAAAAACTCTTCTGAGTCTCTTCCTTTAAAATTGCTTTTACTGTGCTTTAAAATGCCGACACACTTCCATCTTGTTCTCCTTATCAATTTTTTTGCTACAGGTAGGTCTACTTTGAGCCCATGGGCACACAAAACAAGACACTCACAATTGAATTTGCTCACCAACTGAGCACGGCAAAAGACAGCAAGTGTTTATGCTCCTATTGAAAGCCATTCAAAAATATGCATGAGTTTCCAAACCAAAAGGAAGTGAATTTGCTCTGATAGAAAACCTCCATCTTGTATGTATTATATAGCCTAAGACAATCCAAAGTGACCTAGTCCTACATATCAAGGAGTTCACTTCCAAATGAAAATGGAAACCCTAAGTTCATATATCAACTTGAATGCAAATTTTCTCCAAAACTCAGGCTTGCTTTAAGAGGGAGTTTTAGACCAACATGCAAATGGTGGGCACTCAGGTGTAAGAACCCCAAAGGCAAGAGAAAGATCTGAATCCAGACAATACCTATTTTTGCAGCCTCCACTTTCAGGTTGAAATCCCAGTTCTTTGGCAATTTGAGGGACATTTTGCTTCCGGTTTGAGTGAGTAGCCAGTGAAGTAGCCAGTGTGTTACAATCCGTGCCCTTCTTGTTTGTTCAGGATTCCTCTTTTTGTGCCTGTCTCTTGTGTCTCCCTTACAACGGCTTCACAACCAGTCCAAGGTTGAGGTTTGATTTGCCAACATTTCTCCTCCTCTTTCTCAGATGAAAGGCTCACCCATCTGTCACTTGAGGATGGCACCTACGCTCCTTCCACCACCTACCCACAGTCCCCAGGGGCTGATACCGGCTTTTCTTGCTTTCAGTTTTACCAGAAATATCCCAGTTGACACAATTCTGTGTCATGAGAAGCAGAATCTCAGGCCTCGCTAAAGCAAAGTTGTGATAAACAACTGCTGCTTGGTGCTTTTTTTTTTTCTTAACTGTCTGCTTCCTTGCATTTTGAGGAAGTGGTAAATGTTCAGTAGTGGCATTTGAGCACATATCTTGAGAAAAAAAATTAATACTTCTAAAGCTAGAATGGGTGCCTTTCTCAGATAGAAAACTGTAGTTTTGATTAAAATAAAATTCAAGATTCTTACTTGGAGGTTTTGTTCTGTCCTCTTCATCTCAAGGATTAAAGCATCATAAAAAAAAAAAGGTCAGGAAGATAGTAGGCAATACCACCAAAGTTACTTTCTTTAAATTCTTCCTCTGTAAGGAACACATTATCAGCTCTCTACAGGATAAAGGTTCAAAGTGATTCTAGACTGAAGCAGGAAGTTTTTTTTTAATGTGTTAAGGTTATCTATCAATTTCAACTGGGCTGACCCATACAAATGTCATGATGATTCTTCAGAATTGTGTATGTTTGTATACCAACTCAGGGTTTTCCCCTTCCTATGTCTACAATTTCTTTTAAGCTTGACGACAATTACACTTTTAACCACATAATTATTTGGATGACTTTTAACAAGCAACTGACTCTTTCTGGACCTCATCAGAAAAATGAAGTTGAAAATCACCATGTTGCATGGTGATGCTGTAACCAGAGTGTATATTGCAAACATTAATTCAAGCTTCATTCTATATAGATCAGTCCTGGGACAGACTTTTCCATGTTTAACGAGGAAAGTTTAATACAATGGTTAAACATTGGAACCCTGAAATCAGATTGCCAATGTTCATATCCTAGCTTTACTACTTCTTGCTGTGTTTCTGGACCACTTTGCATTTCGATTTCCTCATCTGTAAATAGGGCAAATAATAAAGGCTAGTTCCTAGCGGTGTTGTGAGGCTTTATTAGATAGTGGTACAATGTGCTCAGTACAATCACAGCAGCAAGCTCCTTCGCCTGGGCCTCTTCATTCACTCCATTGCCATAGATGGCTCTGTAATACTTCGTTCGTCACCTCCTACTTTCTCACTTTCTGTTGGGTACCTGACTTCCTGCTTCATTAAGAAAACTGCTGCAACTGGAAGAGAAGAGAATGCCTGCATGTTCCCCTGTTATAGCCTCTCACCTACTTGCCTGCTTGCTTGACCCCCAGTTAAAGTAGATGAAGCAACTTTCCTCTTTCCCCATCCCCTACTACATATCACTGTGTTCTCTCCCCTGGATGTTTGCCATCTATGATTTACCATCCAAGTGACTATGTTTTATCTCATCTTAAAAAACCACCTCTTTCAGGGACAGTGCCTAAACCCAAAGTTCAAGCCCCACGACCGACAAAAAAAATCTCTTGATGTCATTCCTTGTTTGGTTATCACCTCATTTTCTCTTCTTCATTTCTGACCATTCTCCTTCAATTCTGAGCTATCAATACTTGCAAATGTCTCTCCTGAATTACTTCTGTTGATAGTTTTGTCCCCATGGTTCAACAGAATAGCTTTAGGAAACCAATCAATTTTCTTTCCCTAGACCAAAAGATGAGTTCTCTATCCTCATCTAGTTGACCTATCAGCATGACTGGACACATTTGATCACTATCCCAACCTCTGCATTCTACCTGGCTCTCAGGAACAGCACCTCACTTAGTTATCTAATTTTTGGGCTAACCTGTTTCTGGTTCTTTGCTAATTCCTTCTTATCTCTCTGAGCTGAAAAATATGGGAGGAAATCAAAACTCAGTGGATTTCTTTTTATCTCTCTTTACATGTTGTTGAGCTTGTCTACCTCAAAACTTGGGTTAACATGTATATACCATGACCCCAGTGTGGATTTCCAACCTAGACCACCCTCTGAATTGCAAAGTATCTGTGCTTAGATCTTCAATGCTCATCTCAAAGTAAGCCTAGCCCCAACTAATATTTAATGACCAAGCTGAAAAGGCTGTGGCAACCTGGCGGAATATCTTCTCAATAGGAATTAAAGGAGTATAAGAAACAAGAACCACACAAGTGTATTTCAAAGTTCTGCTTCTATCTTATCTGTACATTTCACTGGCCAACACAGCACACATGGCCAAATCCAAAATCACTAAGTCAGGAAGTATACACAGCACTAAGGGGGAAGGGAAAGGAGGAGTGACAGGAGTATTTTATGATCAAGGCTTCCATCTATCACACCAGCACGGCTTACCCAACTGCCTTCCAGCTTCTCCACAGCTCTGTATCCCTCTGACCTTGACTCAGATAATTGGGAACTCTGGTGACCTCACACTGCACTACAACCTACCTGACCCGAACACCATTGTCCTTAATATGGTTGTAAGGGAGGCAGCCATCCTGAGCCCCAACCCAGTAGTGCCTCCATAAGAAAATTAGTACCATCCAGTGTGTCAGTCATGAGATTCAGTCCTGGAATCTTTAATTTAGGAACTCTGAAAAGATTCTGAAATTGGCATTTACTAATACGCCAAGAACTTCCTTTGTTCTTCAGGGTGGCGTACTGTGGGTCCTGGAAAAACTCATGATCCATGGGGGAAGTTGACTGCACATACTCAGAAAGGCCATCAGAAAATTCAGCTCTAGAAAGGCCCACACAGCAACAGCCTTCTCTCCACAGAGCACTCACTAGGTGTCCATCCACTCACTGTAGGAAGACTGTAAGACAGTTGTCCAGCAAGGAATTTAACACAGCAACGTGTTGTTTGCTAGATAAGTGGTTTACCACTTGAGTAGGATGGCTCAGTCTCACAAAGAACTCCATTCTCCTTACTAGCCATCGTTAATGTACCTAGGTGAGCTGGAATGGCCAACTCAGGGAGAAAAGTACAGCCACCATCACTCTTGCCCCAGAAGAAGAGTGGACATAGAGGTGCTTATGTTCCTCTATTAGCACATGGGTTCCTGTGTTACCAGCTGAACACATCTCTCCCTGGTCAAGAGATCTGTGTGCCAACTCACTTTTAGCCCCAGGGTGTCTGCACCAAATTACACTCATTCATGTCTGCATGGTGTTTTTCAAAGCTGTCTTTAAGCATTGATGTGCTCACAGGTAGGATAAAATGTACAGGGAATTCAGTGCTTTGAACTGGGATAAGAAACCATTATAGGAACCAGAAACCTTAGACCAGACTTCTTGTATTCAAGTCCTACTTCCTTATGAGCTGTGTCAGTATGGACATGTTGACTAACCTTTCTAAAAGTTCTTTTACTCCTATGCAAAAAGAAGGCTAAATTCGGGCATGAAAAGCGTCCAGTATAGTACCTGGTATATAGCAAGCTCTTAATATAGGTTAGACTAGAAAATAATTTCTCTTGGTGAAATGATGAGTCAGGAAGAGCCCTTCAAGCTCCATTTCATGTGACTTCTTAGCTAGTATGTTAAGGTGTGCTATCCATGCTCCAACTTAGAGAACATGAGAGACCTGCACTTTCTTGTGTAAATAAAGGCCTATTGGGCTACAAAGCCCAACAGGGGCAGATGCAGAGAGGCACATAAAGGAGAGAGGAAGGGCGCTGTCAGTTTACAATGTACTACAGTGTTGAGATGCTGAAGGTGGTGACTAATTCTAGACCACAAGCCATTTGTGTGGTTTCACCAGCTTGCCTTCCCAGCGGCCCAGCACGTGTGCAAACAATGACACACCCAACGTGATTAGCTAGGACATATCTTGGCCATACTGGGGAGAGGAAGTGTTATTTCAAGAAAGGAGAGGGAGGAAGTAGGAAGAGTTCTAATCCTGACAACAGAGAAGGGAAAGGGATCTAAGTTACAGCAGAGCAAACTAGTCATCCTTTGTTCAGTAGAAGCTGTTCAATGCCAGCTTCCACTCTCCTGAGATCATGAGATGCTCAGCAGGGCACAACAGAACAGGAAGTGACAAAGACCGCTGACTCCACAGATGAACAAAACTCACATTGACTAACTACATATAGAACACCCAGACCTGCTGGGGGAAGGGAAGGGAAGAGTGGGTGGGAGCATGGAACTTAACCAAGACCACACCCTGGCAAAGGTAGCACTGACTTATAGCCATTTCCCATCCTGATATATGAGAAGGCCTTATAGATGAGAAGAACAGTACTATTCATCTTATTTCACAGAAAGGCATGTGTTAGAGGGATAATTTTCTTACAGGTCATGTCAGAAATCCATATTTTGTCCAAAAGTTATTTGTAACTCCAAAAACATACACTATACACTACAGACCTTAACATAAAATTCAAAATAAAACAAAGGATTGAGTTCTGATGTGTAGGTCTGATGGTAAAACAGAGAAAATAAACTTTGGCCATTTTTATGAAATGAAATTTTTGTGAAATGTTTGTCCTATTAAACGAAATCTCTTCATTTATGAAATTTGAAACAGGCAGTAGAATCAAAACTTGCTTATATCAGCCAGGCACCAATGGCTCACTCCTATAACCCTAACTACCTACTAGATTAAGATCCAAAGGATCAAGGTTCAAAGCCAGGCAGAAAAGTTGTGAGACTCCATTCCCAAAAATAAGTAGCAAAAGCTGGGTGGAAACATGGATCAAGATGTAGAGCATCAGCAAGACAAGCACGTCAAAAGTATAAAGCCCCGGGGCTGGGAAGGTGGCTCAGTGGTAGAGCGCTTGCCTTGCAAGCCTGAGGCCCTGGGTTCGATTCCTCAGCACCACATAAGCAAAAAGAAAAAAGCCAGAAGTGGTGCTGTGGCTCAAGTGGTAGAGCGCTAGCCTTGAGCTGAAGAGCTGAGGGACAGTGCTCAGGCCCAGAGTTCAGGCCCCATGACCGGACCAAAAAAAAAAAGTATAAAGCCCCGAGTTCAAACCTTGGTATCAGCAAGAAAAAAAATAATAACTTGGGGAAATCTTCATTTGAAACATAACTGTTTCCTATGTATTAACATTGAAAGAGTTGCTACTAGTGAACTACCTCCTGGAAGTTGCATAGCCCCAGATACATGGGTCAGATACAGGAGTTACAAGAAAGAAACAGGTTTCTTCACCAAAAGGCTATGGAGTCTGTGGGGGTGGATAAATATGAAGTATTTACCTACCTGTAGCACAACTGGATTCTTAGATTCTGACAAAAACTTATTTCCATTTTGAAGATTGGTTAAGCAAAGATGTTTATTGGGATCACCTTGAAATACCAACATTATCTGGATAGAAGAAATATATCAGAAAATAGCCTATGAGTCTTAAAATCAAATCGATTTTGTTTATCACTGTATCTGGGAGGGAATGAAAAGACATGGCCTTTCTAATGATAGTAAATGGCAGAGTGATTATAGCAATGTAATTGAAGGGATATCCATCTTTGCACAGAGCAAAGGTCCCAGAGCAACTATAGGGGTGATTACTGTAAAAGACTATTCAAAATGTTCCAATATCTTTGATATCCACTCCTTCTGGGTTTTAGTCCTCCTTCCCACTAACCTTTCAGTTTATCACTGGAACTCATCTGAGTGACATCTCTCAAGCAACCCCTTCCAAGACAGCTTTCCCTCTGACTCCTGTGATTTTCAACTAGGGGCCTTCTCTGTGTTTTAGTTCTAGAAATGGGCCCTGATCAGTCAGCTGATAGGGCATAGGAAGTTGCTAAGACTTTTCACCATCACCATAGAATATTTGAAGGATGCTTTTTAAATTAAGGATAGGCTCTAGCTGGATGGGCATAGGTTACTGGGTACCTTCAGATGGCCAGATATCACTTGTGCTGAGTTTGGAGAATCAAGTGATTATGATGATAACATGAGCCAAGAACTTAGAGAAGCTCAATAAGTCTGGTTGGGCTACTGGAGGTCCAGGTGCTGATACCTGATTTCAAGTCACTCACAGTGATTTCTGAATCCTAGACCTTTCATCCATCAGGAAATGAAGATAGTATCTATGGTGGGGTATTCTAATAGGAATTAGGTTTGTGTGGAAATAAAGGTCCCACCTCTTGTTAGTCAAGAATCATAATGATGGTTAAATTACCTATACCTAGAACTGAGCATAGGGAAACTCTATCCCTCTGTATTCTCAATACTTCCCTTCGAATGAACTTGTGGGATGTTTGTTTTCCTGCACCAACAAGTTCTACAATACTAGCTTGGTGTCCTACCATTCAACTCACTTCTGCCACTAGCTAAAATTAGAAGTCCTCCCTCTTAAGCTTTCCCCCATGTCAAACACCAATCACAAGTCCCTGACTCTGTCCCGAGCTTCGGACTAGCTGTACATACTGGTGCCAGGTTCCCTCCTCGGTTGCATAATTTGTTAGCATGGGCCTCAGGACTCACAAAAAAAACCCATGTAATACGTTAACTGGTTAATTGTTTAAATAGAGATGGATTCAGGAAGCCTAGGCTATGGACTACAATAGCATTTCTAACACATTTCCAAATGTTGCAATGTTGCTGGTCCTCAGACTATAATTTTGAGTGGACAGACTTCAGAGGACTAATTTAAGGAAACACTCTTAATTGACACTGCAGGGACTCCACTTTAAGAGGTTTACTCTTATCTAAGTTCACAGTTTTCTTCAGCAACTCATAAGTTAAGCAATATTCACATCTAGTAGCCAGCCATTTGATGATAGTGCCACCAGAAGGATTGCAGAGATTGTGTAGATGAACTCAGTTGTATCTTTGCCCCAGTGAATCCTTCCCCAGGTAATCCTAACAATTCTAGTTAGATGATGAAATGGATTAACCAATGAAATATTAGTGCAAAGAAACCAAGCTTTTTTCAATGAAATCTAAGGTAATTGAAATCTAAGGTAATGTGTGTGTGTGCCTGTGTGTATGTGTATACCACCATAAAACATGTCAATTTACATATGGGTAAGTGAAAAGGGAAAAAAATCATAAAAGTCTCTACTCTAAAATATCTTCAAAATAAGCCCTTGTTTTTATTTTGACTATAATGAAACCAAAGCTTTCCAGCCAGTGCCCCATAGATATGATTTAGACAAGAAAAAACATAAGAATTTGCATCTGGTTTGAAGCTAAAACGTGAAAAGATCAAGTGATTGTTGTCAGTCTCAGTGGAGATGAGGGTGTTTACATTTCAGACTTGGGTTTCCCATTCACAGTGCTTCAGTATTTGTCTAGCACTCTTGTCAAGCCTCAGTACCCAACACCTGTGAGGCTCAGATTAATTTCTGGTCTCATACAGAGGAAGAATTTGAAACTCAAAAAGAATCTGACTCATTTCTAGAGCCAGTAAAAGCCTCAACATCCTGGCCCTGGGCGAATCGTGATACCTTGTTCTTCAGCAAAGGGGTCCTTGGTTGCACATAGCAAAGGACCTAGGGTTTAACATACATTTGATTGTGGCAGAAACATTGAGAAATACACACAAAATAAACTGCTACATATATAAAATGGCACATCCTGAAAGTTGGAACTATCATGTGCACATATTACTTAGCTAGTTTCAATGAGTAAATAGAATATTGGCTATGACAACAACATACTAAATTGAAAGATGTTCAGGTCAGAAAACTCTGCAAAGAAGACTAAAGATTCCTACTTGAGATGGCTTTAAAGACCCCATGGTGGTTTCTCACCAATGCAAGTGTTGCCTGAAGATAACATCATGTGATTGAGAAAAACTCTGTGCATGTCTGTGTGTGTGTGCACACGCGCACGTGTGTTCTCAAGTCAGCAATAGGAAAATTAAAATCCACTTTCATTATATTATGAAGGCAGAAAGATCCATATGCATCAGCATCTTCTGAGTCACCTTCTAAGAGGAAAGGACAATAATCCAAACTCCAAGGAGGACATACGTAAGAGATTCGAGTGTGTGTAAGCCTCTTATGTCAAGCTGACACACCTGAAGCACCTTACATCAAATGTAAGAGTTGAGACTCATTTATGTAGCCCTAGAGTGTGTCCCACAAGGGTTACATGGATGTCCACTTTCCTTCCTTATGACTTCATCTTTTCCTCTTCTTTTGAAATAGGTTACAAGGGATAGTGAGTACCAAATCTCAATAAAGGCTGGAGTTGGCAAGCCAACAGATGCCTTTATCTCTGCTCTCTCTACAGCTCACCAAAATAGCAGTAAATAGTGTAAGGAAAATGGAGGGCATAAGAAAAGCTCTAAATGGAACTACACTGAGGAAACAGTAGCAGGAGGAACCACAGATGAGAAAATGGCCCAGGCTGCCACGGCATGGAGTCAGGAAGGGTCTAGAATTCAAAAACGACAGGTATGAAAACAATTGTCAGGTATGAGAATAATTGAACAAATGCCGAGGGAATAAACCCAGGCAGGAGTAGATTCATTCTCATAGCTACCTCTCATCATGCAATTTGTAATGGTGATTTCTATGCTCCAGCACAGAACTAGAGAATCAATCATTTCAGACAGTTATCACATGCCTGGAAATAAATAGGGCTATGGTATAGTAGCTAATCAGAGTACCCAACTGGTTATATACATACAAACATATATGCATGAGTCCATTCATGCCTATAGTCAATTTCAGGGCTATGGGATATCATTATACATTCAGATTCTTTGCATCTGTCATGTCACCCCCTGCTCCATTTGTAACCTTACTCCATGAACCCAAGATGGCTGCAGCAGCTCTATCCCTCTGACGGTAGACAGAAAACTGTCTTGAGGAAGACATGCATTTCTTGCAAGAGTAAGGATCCTTGTTCCCAGAAGACCCTACAACAAATGTGCTGCAGCACCTTGTTTGCCAACACAGGATCAAGTGTCCATCAGTAATCCTAATCACTGGCAAGAGAAATGGGACCAGAAGGAAGGTGGAAGTTGCTGTAGACCTGTGTTTCTCAAACTTAAGCACACATCAAGACTTCCAGGAGAAGTTGTTAAAACAGAGTGTGGATTGCTGGGTTCCAGCACCCCCATACACACATAAGGTTTTGATTCAGGAAGTCCGGGATAAGGCCTGAGGATTTGGTATTCTACAGAGTGAGTTCTCAGATGTAGTAGTGGTGCTGGTTTGAGAACTGTTTTTGAGTGGTGGTGCTGGTTTGAGAACTGTAGCGAAAGGGTCCCACCTCTCTGGGCATTTTCACAGTAGCTGCTGACTTCCTGTCTACCGGTTTCAAGTTAAGCTCTCCAACGTGTGTGCCCCACTCTTGTGCTCAGTGCTTAGTCATCCCTTTCAGTCCAGGAAGTTACAATTGTAATTACTAGAAGAGTTGAAAGCAGAAATGTTCAAAAGTGATTATTTTATTCCTGTTATATGCCCATAGACCTATAGCTGTATTATTGGTTTGCTGCTGCATATTTTCCCAGTAAAGAATTTTCGCAACATTTTTCCTTTCTTCAACCTGGCATTGCTGTGTGTCAAAATCAAGATTGTGAATGGAGCATCTGTAGCTGTATTCTCTTAAACACACCCATAACTGATTTCAAATCATCATAATGAGTTTTGATCGTGTATTAACCTGTTATTCGCACCAAAAGTTATCTTAGGAAGACACTATTTAAAGGACCTATAAGAAATGTTACCTGTAGTCCTCTGAATGACCACCACCAACATCACAGACCCCTAGAAAGGCAAACACCAATAGCAGAGAGAAACAAGCTGGTTGCCACAAAAGGGAGAAGCCATTGGATCTCCTTGAGAAATGCTACTGAGAGAAGAAAGGGGAAGGAGACAAATGGGTGCATATGGGAGGAACAAGGCTTACTCTGTGGGACTGCTTTTGTTCTGACGGAAACCAGAAACAAAGCTTCAAATATGATGATCCAGACGGCCCAAGAGGAAGTAGAAGGTCAAGGAGGAAGAGAAACTGAGAGCTACATAGGATCTGATCAGCACTGGAGGGATATAGTAGAGATCTTGGTTTTCATACTCAACAATCTCAGTTATTAGAGAGTTGAAGGCGTTTTCACCTACACCTTAAGGAAGAGATCAGCCCCCAGTTGACTGCTCATTATATATAAGAATTGGAAAAACCACCACAGTTTTGTGAAATTGCCAGTTGACTGAGGACTCAGACTTCCTGAAAAGGAGCTGTTACTCACCTGCTAGCAAAGACTTGTTTCTGGAAAAGGACAGTGTGGAGGAAAGTCCATCCATGTCCAGAGCTACTCAGGATGTAAACCAAAATCAGACTATGTGCTTCAGATTGAGGGCAGCCATAGGCTGCTGTTCATATAAGGAAAAAGCTAGAAAAGAGTCTGACTCATTGCAGGAGAATCCTAGCAAAACAAGTAGATAAGTAATTTAAAAAAAAAACCTGTATTAGTCTGATTCACTCCACAATCATTATTTCATTCACCATGTAAAGAATAGAGACTCTGATTCAAATGATACTTACATTCCATTAGCTTCTGGTTATCTTTAATACCCAGGAAGTAATCCAAAATTCTAACATTAAGACAAAATTATTATTATTCCATTTGCTCAGGAATTTAATGGAGTCTATCCATCAATTTCCTTTGAAATTCTGTTATAAATTAAATCTGTCATTTAAAAAAAATTCCACTTCTCTTCACAATTGGTTTATTATTTTTTCCCTTCCTTTCTATGGCCAATTCGCCTTTTCATTTCTAAATTATTTGTTTGACCTATTTCCTGACCTAACACGAAACCAACCGAATACTATCTGTTCTGGGTAATTGGCTGCTTCCTTTATGGATCAAATGGATGGGCTTGTCATAAGAATCTTCAACGAGGCATCTGTCAGAAAGGATAACACTGTTACCTTAGGGAAAGCCATTCTTTTCTTATTAGGGGAAAATTATGAAGAGAAATGCTTTGGCCATTTAGTCTTATAATCTAAAGTTCAATTGGATTCTGTTCTCTTTATCTCTACTCCAAAAGAGGATCGTAAAGTACTACAGATGTTGGCATTTGCTGGCCTGTGTTGCAGTCTCAGCCCTAAACAACAAAGACCACTTGGCTAGCTCAATGTGGGCAAAATGGGACTAAAATACCATATACTCAATTTTTAAATTACAGGATACTCAGATCCTGTTTTAATCTGCTCCCAATTATAATCTGGTAAAGAAAGATTTTCTCTACATATGTGGCCATTGAGACTATTTGGCAAGAGGAAAAGCTCTTGTTTCTTAGCTCCCTCTGCTGGACTTACAAAACACCATTTGTCCCCTTCCTTTAGGATCCTGGGCTTTGTATTTATCAGAAAGCATCTTCCTGCCACATAGGAGCCGACAGCAAAGTTAGGTCCACATCAACCAGGAAAAACAGCCTCAGCTTCTCAAGGAACCCAGCGCTGCAAAAGATGAAAATGGAAGAGGAGCTTTTCTAGGGGGATGTAGGTTACAATGCAGATTCTCAGTTGGGTGCTGGTGACTTGGGCTTGTAATTCTAGCTACCCAGGAGGCTGAGATCTGAGGATTGCCATTTGATGCCAGCCAAGACACAAATGTCCTTGAGACTTTTATGTCCATTTTAGCCCCAAAAAGCCGGAAGTGGAGCTGTGGCTCAAGCAGTAGAGCACTAGCCTTGAGAAAAAAGCTCAGGAACAGTGCCCAGGTCCTGAGTCAAGCCTCAAGACTGGCACTCACATGCATGCAACACACACACACACACACACACACACAGACACACACACACACACACACACACACACACACACACGCAGACTCTGTTCTATAAAGAAGTAAAGCAAGATAACTAGTATACGTCTGGGACAAGCAGAAAAGTTCAGATAAGATGAGGCTAAGCAAAATGAACCCCAAGATAGGGACACAGTGGTTTTTTCTTTCTTGCTACTGTTTCTAATGTATTTATAGGGTACCATGTGATTTTTTTGTTGCTTTGTATGTCCCTCCCCCATGGTATAACCCCTGTTTTCACTGTATGTGATGTTGGTGTAATTTGGGGAGGGGAAGGAAAAAAAACAGTGTTTAAATAGGGATACAGGTTGACCCATTGCAACAATGAGATGTACAAGACACTATGTTGAAAAAGAACTTTACAATTTAGGTGGGGGAGGGGGGAGTGTAGTTGAGGAGGTGGGAGGGAGGGTTGGTAGGGGAAAAACAAAGGAGGAGGCAAGGAGGCCACAATGCTTGATAAGAAATGTACTCATTACCTGGCTCATGTAATTGTAACCCCTCTGTACAGTATTTTCACAATTTAAAAAAAATTATTAAAAAAAAAGAAAGAGGGCTGGGAAGTTGGCTCAGTGGTAGAGTGCTTGCCTTGCATGCATGAGGCCCTGGGTTCGATTCCTCAGCACCACATAAGCAGAAAAAAAAAAGCCGGAAGTGGCGCTGTGGCTCAAATGGTAGAGTGCTAGCCTTGAGCTGAAGAGCTGAGGGACAGTGCCCAGGCCCAGAGTTCAGGCCCCATGACCGGACCAAAAAAAAAAAAAAGAAAGAAAGAAAATAAATGATAAAAATTCTTAAACCATCAGAAGCAAAAAAAAAAAAAAACCAACAGGAAGTAAAGCAAGGTAATGACAGACATGTTTACTCTGTATTCCTTAGTTAGGAGCTCAGTTTCTCAGTTTCTATGGTTATATTTTTGTCTTATGTTTAGTTCAAATTTCAGTTGCCACCATTTTAAGTGTATGTCTGTTTTGCAGATTTATTGGGGGTCCAGGGATTGGAGAGTAGCTGACTCAATATGCCTAGCTATTTAAATATCATCTATAACCTCCCTTCTTTGGAAAGAATTCCAATTTATTAATATCATTTTTTGTTGTTTTGTCAGTCATAGGATTTGAACTCAGGGCCTGGGCACTGTCCCCAAGCTTTTTCTCTCAAGACTAGTACCCTACCACTTTAAGCCACAGCACCACTTATGGTTTTCTGGTGGTTAATTGGAGATAAGAGTCTCACAGACTTTCTTGCCCAAACTAGCATTGAACAGTAATCCCCAATTTTCAGCCTCCTGTGTATCTAGGATTACAGGTGTGAGCCACCAGTGCCCACCTACATTGTTTTTTTTCACCACTCCTATCCCGAAAGACTCTCAAGTAAAGGGAATAGTGATTTGGAGCCATTTCGCACTGCATCTGAGTTTCCACAGCCTTTGTGCCTCTTTTATCTTAGGTTTTTCTCATTTCTTTTTCCCTAGGGTTTTTGCTAGTGTCACTGCATTCTCTCTCTGATTCTGGAGAGCAGCCAACCACACAGCCAAGCCAGTGGTCACAGCTCCCAACATACTCGTGGCCATTCATGTGCATGGAAGTGGAGAGGACAGGGCACAGTGCTGAACGACACACAAAGCACACTGTGCCCATACCCCTGAGGCCTGAAGATCAAACCAACCCGTTCCAACAGATCTCTTCTGCTCAGTGCAAGAACTATTTCTCGGTGGCTGGGGCCACAGTTTATGCTTGAGTTCTATCTGCCCCAAGTAGAGCTACATCAAGGAAAAAATGGTTTCAAAGCTCTAGGCTATTCCCATCAAAGTGGCCAGAACTAAGTCATGTTTTACTCTTATTAGATTCTCAATTCCCTAAGGTCGACCTACTCCCTAAAAATGAAATTCTATAATCCATATTCTAAAATACTTCAATTCCATTCATAGTTTTGATGACATATTCTAACGCTTAGGTCCAAAGCATCATATTGATTTCAATATATAGAAAACGAATAACCTGCTTCTTTCCTGCCTACACTATTACTCTAGCTCTAGAATTTCTAGTTGGCCTCATGGCTGTGAACACGGGAAAATTTCACTCCAATGGCATCTGTGTGGCTCTCTAAGTACCTCATTGATTGAGCTTCGGGTTCTCTCTCCAAATCTCCATTGCACATTAGCAATGGTCACCATCATTCTATCAAGCAAATTCTGGCTCGTCCAGGGATGACCATTGCTACTGTTCTGAGCTACCTACCTGCACAAAGTAAGCCATGGAACACCAGAGCAGTGTAGCTAGTCATATGGATCTAAGCTAAGGGAAAAATTTAGTAGCAGCCATCATGTTTTTTGTATCCCTACTCCCCCTTTGGAAATGTATCTTTTTTTTTATTAGTCCAGATTTATGTGTGGCTTCTTCTCTTAAGCTACCACTTCCTACAGCAGGCTTCTCTCAGGCCATGTCACCAGGTCAGCAAACTTACTGGGTTATGTCTGAATACCAGCAGAATGTGTACCCATCTGAAGACTCCTTTGCTTCTCCTGCAGTATTTCCTTTTGTCAAATCTGTTTACCAGTTAACCAAATATGTCTGGATTCTTCACAATAGGCTTTACCTCCAGTTGCAATTTCCACACTGAAAAGATGTTTCCCATCAGCAGAGACGATTATCCACAATGGAACTTAGAAAACAGCAAAGCAGCCTTAGACAACTAAGGTGCCATCAGAATTTCTACATTTTAACCCACATGTGCATGAGTTTTAACTGTGGTAATGGTGAGGTGGTAAAGAAGCATGTGTGCCCAATGTCAATAATAGAAAAGGTCAGATAATTCACCTAAAAAATCATTTTAGGAAGTGATTTGGTAAAATTAAAGAGAAAATTAAAAAGCACATTTTAACAAGAATGTTCGTTTTTATGAGTATGCTATATAACCAGTGGAAAAATAAGAAACAACAAAACAAATATGACTTCGCTTTAGAGCATGTATACTGTAATAGATACAAAAATCTCAAGTCTCATACCTGACCTTCTTTTTAAAGATTCTGAAAAGAATGTAGGAATAGTTTATTCTTTTACAACACTGAGCTTTATGAATGGAATTTGAGATCTCTTTAATTTTTTATTTTCATTTTTTTGGGCCAGTTGTGGGGCTTGAACTCTGGGTTTGGGCGCTGTCCCTCAGCTCTTCAGCTCAAGGTGAGCACGCTCTCACTTGAGCCACAGCACCACTTCAGTGTTCTAGTGGTTTGTTGGAGATAAGAGTCTCATGGACTTTCCTGCCCGGGCTGGCTTTGAACCATGATCCGAAGATCTCAGCTTCCTGAGTAGCTAGGTGTGAGCCAGTGACTCCCAGCTTTGAGATCTCTTTGATTTTATTCATCAAATGCACAATTTTGACAGTGGTTCTGCAAAGATAATACTTATTTTCTGATTTGATTTTACCCCATCTTTCTATCTGTGTTGTGTAATTTAATTAGCTTAGTTGCAGGTATGCCTTCTTTGTTTCCCTCTTCCCATGCTGAGACTTCTCTTTCCCTCTTCTCTACGTCCATCAGCCCACATGTACTTTTGAATATCTATTTTGAATAACATCACTTGTTTATCCCTTGGTGTGCATTTATGCCAATGAAATCACCTCCTTCATGGATACTTGAATTCTAAAGCTTTATTTCAACTGTGCCCTGAAATCTTTTTTTAAAATGAAAATCCACTATTAGCTTTCTAGGGGATTGAAGAAAAAATTAATTTAAATCCTCCAATTCCACTGTCTTAACATGTAAAGCTTCTTAGGATTTTTGTGATGTCATAAAAGTTATTCCTGATTAACTAGTCCTAAGTCTGTGTGCTGGCTATCAACTTGGACTAAGAAGCCAGCACCATTTTTTGAGTTAAAGTCAGATTTGCTGAAGATTTGGAGTTAACAATCCATAGGGCACATTCCTCTACCATTTCACATGCTCTATTCAACCATTGGCCTTCTTTTATCTTAACTGGAAGTGGAGAGGTTGAAGACAGCTGGCTTTAGCAGCTGAGTGAATACTGTAGTTCCAGTCCTGTTTGAAGCCCCAGGAGATAGCTTATAGAGGAAAAACAGTGGTAATAAATTATCAAATATTTCTCCCAGTTTCCAAGAAACTAGATCTCCCCACAGGGAAAGCAGCACAGAGAGAAAGGAGGGTAGAGAGAGTACCATGGTGAAAGGAAAAGCACCAATTCAACAATGCTAAAAATTCCAGAATGTTCCTAATATGCAAAGGAAGGACTGGAGAAGGATAGAGATTAAGAGTGTTGAGAATGAATTTCAAATAAGGGAGATATTTAATATTTTTTAATACTTAACTGTGTGTGGTAATGTTTGCCTGTTATCCTAGCACTCAAGAAGCTGAAGGCCTGACCACCTAGAATTTAAGGCTAGTCTGAGCTACATAGGAAGAACCTTTCTCAAAAAACAAGGGCTGCTGTTGGGCACTGGTGGCTCATGCCTGTTATCCTAGCTACTCAGGAAGCTGAGATCTGAGGCTTAGGCAAGAAAGTGAGATTCTTATCTCCAATAAATTACAAAAAAAAAAAAAAGCTGGAAGTGAAGGTGTGGTTCAAGTGGTAGGGTGCTAGACTTGAGCAAAAAGAGCTTAGGGACAGTGCCCAGGACCTGAGTCCAAGTTCCAGGACTGGCATTTAAAACAATAAAATAAAATAGGAAGAGCTGGTAATATAGCTCAGCAGTAGAGTGCTTGCCTATCATGTGCAAAGTTCTAGGTTAGATCCCCTGTATCACACACACACACACACACACACACACTCACAAATGCTTATGTATTTTGTTGTTGTTGTCGGTCGTGGGGCTTGAACTCTGGGCCTGGATGCTGTCCCTCAGCTCTTCAGCTCAAGGCTAGTGCTCTAGCTCTTCAGCCACAGTACCACTTCTGGTTTTCTGAGTGGTTTATTGGAGGTAAGAGTCTCACAGACTTTCCTGCCCTGACTAGCTTTGAACTGAGATCTCAGATCTCAGCCTCCTAAATAGGTAGGATTATAGGTGTGAGCCACCGGTGCCCAGCTGCTTGTGTATTTTTTTATGTCTGTGTATACCACTCCTGGAGTTGTACTCAATGCCTGGGTGCTGTCCCTGAGCTTTTTTTTTTTTCTTTTTTGCCGAAGGACAGTGCTCTCCCACTTGAGCTACAACACCACTTTGGCTTTTTTGGGTGCTTAATTAGAGATAAGAGTCTCACAGACTTTCCTTCCTGGGCTGGTGTCAAACTATGATCCTCAGATCTCAGCCTCCAGAGTATCGAGGATTACAGGTATGGGTCACTGGCATCCAGCTGCTTATGTATTTTTAATTTATGCAAAGGAAATAAGAGCTCTTGAAAAGAGCCAATAATTTGTTGTTGTTGTTCTTGTTGTTGTTATTGTTGTGTGTGTGTGTTTGTGTGTGTGTGTGTGTGTGTGTGTGTATTTGATAGGGAAGAAACACTCTACACTACTTTCATTTCTGAACAAGAGTCTTCAGTGGAAAGGCAGCAACATGGAGTAGGCTTTTCTGAGTCTGACACTAACCAAAGTTAGTGTTTAAACTGAGACTCTATTCATTAGAGCTATTTGAAAAGTTCTCTTTCTGCCAGAAGACACTACTGGAAAAAATAAGCCATGGCCAAAACAAGAAGTACTTGGAATTATGAAGACTAATTTGAAATCACAGAGACCTAGCCATCCATACTGATGACCACTGCAGGGGGGCCTGCTCTCCTCTGTCTTTTGCTTTCTTCCCCTCAAATTTGGTAGCAAATTGATGTAACTGTCCAGACCTTCCATTCTGTCTTGGACAAGAATTTTCTAGGCCAGGTTCTTATGAAAATTGAGGATGGGGTCCTCTTCCTCTGGCTATGGGCAGGAAGACAAGCTCATTAATTTACTTCTGGTAGCTAAACTCTCACTAAGGGCTCACAGGCCAGGTACAGCAAGGTGACCTCTTAACAGCATGCTTTCTGGAAAGCTTTGTTCTCAGTGGAGCACCTCAGTCAATCAGAGGCCTTACCCAGGTCCTAGGAGATTGAACCAGCTTCTCTCCCTGAAGGTTTCAGTGCAAGGAACAAATCTCTTGCTACATAATAGAAGCTGGGCCAGGAATGTTGGGAGAAACCTAAATCCCTACCGCACGCTACACTATATCCCCATCCAGGAGTCTGAAATATATCCTTGGCTGGTTATCTCTATATTTTGTGATGTGTGACCAAACATGTTTTTCCTTTCAGACAGAGGCCAGGTTCAGACAAATTCTCCTCCTATAACACACAGGTTGAAAATAAAAGTGTAAGTTAAAACTTGTGAAATTGGTTGATAGTTACAAGATCTATGGTACTTTTCAGCCAAACAATATGTTGTTTTCTGTTTCCTAAGAGCTTTACAACAATATGGGGAGCTAATAAACATGGAATATTATCTGTGTGTCAGGCACAGGTGCCATTACTTCATCTGAACCATGATCAGCATCCCTCTTATTTAGCACTGGTTTTGTTCCCAGAGAATGGAGGTAACTGCAGTAGCTGCAGGCTCTCTTCAGGACTACAGGGGAATACGCTTGCTTACTGTGAGGCATGTGAGTGAGTATAATTTAATGAAGCCCTGCTATGTCAGTCAGAATGGGAAGAATCTTCTATGCAAGTTATCGAAAGGCAGCTGGGCACCCATGGCTCATGCTTATAATCCTACTCAGGAAGCTGAGATCTGAGGCTTGTAGTTCAAAGCCAGCCCAGGCAAGAAAGTCCATGAGATCCTCATCTCCAATTAATCACACAAAAAAAGCTGAAAATAGAGTTGTGGCTCCAGTTGGTAAAGAGATAGCATTGAGTGTAAAAGTTGAAGGACAGTGCCCAGGCCTTAAATTTAAACCTCAGAGTAATAGTGCGTGTGTGTGAACACACACACATGTGCACGCGTGCACACACACACACACACACAAATTCCAAATGAGCCTTGCACAGAGAAGCTTTGGGTGCAGGGGTAGTAATGGCCATCCCAGTTCCGGTTCATGTTCTTATTCTATCATACCACTTCTCCATTTTTGTGCCTTATCAGCGAGGCAAATGACAGCCTTGTGACAACAGAGCCCACAGACCAGAAATCGCGATTAGATGTGATATTCAAAGTCAGCTGCATCAGAGCTAAGCTCTTGCACAGGTTTTGAAGAGTATTTGCCTCTTCCACCAAGAGGAAGATAAGTATTACATAACCCCTCTGGTTTCAGTTCAGTTGAAATGAATATGGAATAAATAGGAGAACTGCAGTTTTTCTAGGCGCTTCATCCTTAACGCTTCTTCCTACCTGAGTGACCCAAACTTGCATGGGAGGCTGAAGTGGGGGCAGGTAGAAGAAAGAGTGTGGTTTGCTTTCTTTGGAACAGTGTTTCCATAAAGTTCTGTAATTGACCTGTTCTCCCCTAAACTGACACTCTCTCTTCCAGCCCTGTAGGATCTTAATAATCAATCACAATTTATCTTTGGATTACTGACTTCTGCCCTGCCCCATAGCTATGAGGTTTTATTAAATTAATACATAGAAAATAAGAGTTGGAAAATAATTTGGAATACATGAGTAATATGAGCATGCAATGCTTTCTGGTCAATTTATTTCCTGTCTTTTATGTGTATTTCACATGAAGTGATCAAACCTACAACATTAGGCCTCATGGTAGTCCAGAAACATTAACACTAATGAGGGTGTGGAGACACAGAAATGAGGGTATTATCACATAGGTTGAAAACAGGGAAAGATACAGTAAATGTTGAAAGGTAATATAGCCATATTGAGCTCTTGGTTTTGGTTTGTTTGCAATTGCTGTCACTTTTTCTTCATGCACTACTTTATATATTCATTTATTTACTTGATCCTAGTCATACTAGAACCTATATAGAAACGTTGATTTATTCATTAATTCATTTCTTCCAGTTACTGAAAATTGCTCATAAACATCCATTTGTTCACATATTTATTGAAATACATATGAAGAAAGGCCCTTCTTTCTGTGAGAGTATAAACTCTATGATGTCTGAGCTTTGTAAGACTATTCAGCCTACATCCTCAATGCTTAGGGCACTTTTGTCAGGCCTACAATATATATTTGTTGAAAGAACATATGAGTTACTGACTTTGAATTCCACTGCAATTCAGCCTTAAGAAGAATAACATTGTTTTCAAAGCCGACTAATTGCTTATGTATCTTTAAGCAAATTCCTGCAGAAAAACTGCTTTTTCCACAACACAGAATGTTCAGATTAAATAAGTCTTAAGGTCCCTTTCAGCTTCAACATGGTCTCTTTAGGGTCTGAAATTTTCTGTAGAAGTCTTTATAGTGAATGAGGTGTTAAATGGGAACATTTGTTCTTGACTGTGAAACAGTAGCCATCTGAGTTTGAGCAATGTCTCAGCCATTGCTAACATGGAGAGTCAGATCCCCTGGAGAGTTGGTGTCTTGTAGTCCATTACATACCAGGAGTTGCCAGGGTCAGCCTGCGTATACTGGGGCTAGCAGGTAGGTATTGATAAGATGGCAAGCTGTGTAGCATCTGTAGTTCCAAATTGCAGCAGTGTCAAGAGCTAACCCTTCTGACACATGTTGTTTCAAAAATCTTCTCTTTCATAGGACATCTATGGTCAAAACTTTTAAAAGTTTACAGAAGATAAAAACTTCCCAAGATTTCCTCGTGGCCTAGCTTTCTCCTCTTAATTAGCTTCTTTGGATCCTTACCTTAGTTGGGTTATCATTAATGTCATTTCCTTCAGCTCATTCCCTATATTTAATCACATGGCTTTGTCATGTATATATATACATACATACATATATATATATATATATATATATATATATAAACTCATAGCCTGAGAGGAAGTTAAGAGAATTTTACTCTCTTCATTGGAAGTAGCTTATTAAAAGGAGGAGCCTCTGTTAGCCACTAGCCTACTTGTGCAAGAAAGCCCGGTTGCTCTACAAGTACATACTACAGCTTTCCGGGTGAGGATTTGGAGATGAGCATCAGAATGTTGTAAGTTATCAGGGGCTTTCATGGCCCCGTGGAGAGAAGAGTGAATTCATTGCTCTTAGCCACTGCGATCATGAAAAGAAAAGAATCTGCCTCAACTTGCATTACATCAGGTCTCCTGTGGCTTCTTAGAGTCAGGACAAAACATTGGAAAGAGCATTTGGCTGTAAATCAGAGAACCTATTCTCCTCTCCACATTGTGGCCAACCATCTGTGCTGCCTCCCTGGAACTCAAACTTCAAATCTTTTCAAATAATGGGCTATGCCTGCTTCCAGTTACAAATGTCATCTTAGACACTCACATGTGTCTCTGATCCTTCCTAAAGCCCATGAGAATAGCTACAATAGGATTCCTTAACAAAGAAAACGAAAATAAGAGAGGAAAAATGGCAGCAAAATTTGGAAGTTGGAAAAAAGAACGACTTCCCTGTCCAAGAAGGTTAAATCCCAAAATTCAACAAGGAAAGCTGAGAAACAGTCACACCTGTACCATGTAATCTCCGTAGGTTCAAGCATGATTAGGACTTTGCATCTTTAAATTGAGGAAATAAATGAGGATGAAAATAGGAGAATGAAAAGAGAGTCTGTTGAAAATAACTTGACCCTAGATCTCTTCTTCTCCCCCGCTGAGCTGGTTTTCTCCTCTGACCTACTCAGGAGAAAGCTAGAGGGATATTCTTTAAGAGAATTGAAGACAGAGATTTTAGATTTGAGGCATCAAACACAGTTTATTGAAGGGGCACCACTGGAAAATAGCAGGGAGGGGGGGCCTTGAAAATTCATGATCTGATGCCTGAGGGGCAACTGGAAGGTCCTTCTTTGTGAATCAGAGGAGAACCAAAGAAAAGCACACTTTTCTCCCATTTAAAGGGGAAAAAATCACCCTTTTTTCTAAGGTCCTGGGGAATCTGATGAATGACCCTCTAAACCCATTCCCTCCTTATACTAGCCACGTGCTCTTCTTTACCTCCCCAAGCTTCCTCTACCTCAAGGTTTTTGCTCTTGTAAGTTCCACTGCTGACAAAGATCTCCCAGGTCCTTGCAGTACTGCCTTTCTTCTTCTTGAGCTCCTGGAAGCCAAGCTGTCCTTGATCTCTCAATCTAAGCCACTTCTAATTCCTCTCTGCCTCATGCCCTGAGCTATCACTTCCTGGCCCTTCTTTCTTTATAACACTCTATTGGAAGTTTTCTGCTTATACATGAGTTCTTTTTTGTTTTTGGTTTCATTAGTGAAAAGATCCATCACATCCGTCCCAGGGGACCCGCAGAAGCAGGCAGGCACAGGAGAAAGATTATTACAAGGTTTATTAGAGGAGCCATATTTCCCCCCAGAAAGGAAGCACATGGCACCCTCTCCACTAACTAGGTAGCAGCAGGGTCTGGGGTAGGAAGTGAGGTAGAGGGGAGCTCAGGTGGGTCTGGGTGGAGAGAGGGAGGGGCCGGCTGCATGGCGGGAACTCCAGGGCTAGGAGAAGCTCAGGTCTGGGTGGAGCTGAGGACCAAAGGTGGGCATAATGCTTACACTCCCTTCTCTGTTGTTTAATAAAATTAGAGGGTACCAGACCAGGGGATATGAGTAGGTCATTTCTTCTGGAGCTACTTCCTGCTGTAAAGGGGCGAAGTAGTCAGGGGTCCCTGCTTTGTTGCTCCGCCAGGTACCATCCAACAAGCATCTGCTCGACAGTGGTTGGTAAAGATCCTCCTTTTTCTATGACAATAGAAATGCAAGACACAATTAATAAAAGGCAAATATTGTTGTTAGTATCCCAAGAGTGGAATATGCCATGGAGGAATTGATTCCCAGAAGGGGCTATCAATGACTTGATTGCCTTTTCTGTCTTGGATGGAGACATAGCATGGTACCTGACTCCCAGCATCCTGGAGGAGGGGGAATAAGACTTTTCCTGCTTTAGGATCACAGTAACCTGAGGAGGAGGTAGCAGAGATTTTTGAAAGATACCAGAGCCAACAGGTGTCATTGGCTACTTCCTGCTGGCCTGGAGGCATCAAGGAATCCCTGGAGCTGGGGTCTTTAGGGTCCGGGTCTGTGCTGGACAAGACAGGGCAGTGTAAGTGATGTCTGAGGCAACTGGATGGCCTTGACTTGTTCCCAGGTGGTATTCTAGATGGGGAATGTTATCCTGTTGAAAGAGACTTGGAAAGATCAGGCAAAGTCAGCTAACATGAATGACATAGGAAAACACACATTGGCCATGGGCCAGAAACGTTCCATTTGGAGTATAAGCCCAGTCGCAGCCCATTACAGGGAAGGAGGAATAACTGGACTGGGGCAGGAAAGCAGAAAGGGGTGTCTAGGGTCTTTGAGGCAACTGGGTAGGGGAGAGCATAATGGACTGGTTGGGAGAACCAGTCAGAAGCTACTATAAATACAAATAGTAGGTAACAAAGGCAAGACTGTTAACTTTGTCCAGTTAGAAGGTAGACAGGTATGGACATTAGGTGGGCAAGCAACTATTTCTCTTGATCTCTTGGCTCTGATTAATTTTGAAAGGGTGAGTGTAAAGTGACTCCATTTAGGATGTCATCTCCTCTTACTCCTCTCCATGGTTTTCCACTGTCAGGGCAGACTTTGTCCTGGTAGGGTGCGGGGGTGGTCTCAGCGTCTGTTACTGGAATAGATTGTCCCAGTTGGCATTTACCGGGTTTGGACTCAAGGCCTGGGCACTATCTCTGAGCACTTCTGCTTGAGGCTAGTGCTCCACTTAAGAGTCACAATGCCACTTTCCGCCTTTGGCTGGATACTTAGGGGTGAGTCTGAAGCCATGCCTCCAGCCTGGCTCTGCTGATTAGCTGCGAGATGGAGTTTTAGGAGGATTTTTTTGTGCCTGGGATGGCTTTGAACTGTGGCAAAAGGAGTCTTTGTCACAAAAGCCCTTTTTGTTTCCAATTAAAGCAACAAGAGGCTCAAGGAGATAGAGGTTACCTATAACGTTAACAATTGACTAACAATTACTTGCTAGAGCTTTTAAATAAAACCCAGTAGACGATTTTAAACTACAACTGATTAGCACTCTAAGTACTACCCATTGCCTCTGGGCAGCCTGTTTAAAGTGGCTTATATACAACATTTAACCTTTACCAAATGTACATGCCTTTTCTTGGGCTACAGCAGCAGCATAGCCTGTTTAGCACTCTGGTTTATAAAAGCATTTTTCTGGCTGGCTGAGGAAGCTGATTTCTAGTGGCCCCAACAATGGTTACCTGTATAGGCCTTTAGACAGATCTCAATAGAGACATCATCTCAGGTCTACAAACTTTTTTTTTTTTTTACAAAAAAAAACCCTATAAGGGTAAAACTGGAATGGCAATTAAACAATCATTCTTTTCAGACTTTTAAAGAACCCTTTAGGACAATTTTAATTTTAAACTTTGTCTGGGAGGGCAGCCACTCCTCACAACTTCCCAAATTTTTACAAAGGGGATGCCATTTTTAATCCCTTTTTAAAAAGTCACTTTAATCACTTTAATTTGCATTTAAATACCCCATTGAAACACTGGGCTTCTCCCTTTACCTCTTGGTGGAAGGTTTAAACTGGCCTTTTTTTTTTCCTGCAGTCTGAGTTACCTTTAGGAAATAAGCAGTTTTTCTTAATGTACTAGCACTGTACCAAGAATCTAGACTTAGCATCTCTTTTCCTTTAGAAATACATCCAATTATAAAATAGCATAGAATTCAACTTATGTCCTTTGTTCATACACCCTTAATCTGTGGGGATTAACAACTATCTGTATTGGCTTGTGTTTTACCCCAAATTAGCAGGCTTTTCGTCATGTGTGATGGAGCAAGGCCAGTCTGGGCAAGGCTGTGACATCTCAGAGTGTATGGACTGTCACATCTCCCACTGCTTACCTGCAAAAATCTACATATACTGGTTAAAGACCTGGTTCACACTGGCTTTTGCAGGCTGGTGCCACTGGTTTAGGCAGCTGTGCCTGCACATTTCCCATTCACAGGAGCACACCATCTTGAGTCACTCTGGTCCCTTGATTTTAAAGGGAGTTGATTGGTGCACAGGGGAGAAAACTTGGTTTATTAGCTATGGTCAGAGGTACAATACTTAACTCAGCACAGATGGATATAAAGAATGACATAAATCACAGCCAACTTAATTACCAATTTCATTTACTTTGCAAAGGAAAACATCTTTTCTAACTCCTTTTCCAAGGCCTTTTAAAACTGAATGTTTTTTCTTTGGCTTATAGTCAGGTCACACAGTTTTAAAGCAATTTAGATTAAATCACAGCTTCCATTGGCAAAGATTTTTTTAGTAAGCAGATACTTGGTAACCTTGAAACCATAACCGTTTACATGCAGACAAATAGACAGACATGTTTGTGCACAGATTATAGAGCACACTTAGATTTTAAAATCGGCCATTTAAGGTTTTTTTAATTACTTTGCCTAATTATGATGGAACCACATGGTCAGTTTAAAACACAAAACTTTGCCAACAACAAGAAACTTTTAGTAAACAGGAGATAAGACAGGAATAGATACATGGCATGATATAATGTGCCACTAGTCAGGTGGGGGTGGGGGAGGGCTACAGAACCAAATTGAAATCAAGTTGGCTCGAAATAGCAGCTGAGCTCCCATGATGCCAAGATGGCGCATCCACCACATGGTCAATGCTTGAAGATTTTGACAGTGAGGGTGCATTGCTTCTTGTACAATGGAGCTATAGGTTCCACCTCCCACTACAAAGGCAGAGGAGGGATCCTGCAGGGGAAGTGGAGTTTTAAATTTGGGGCCAAATTTGATTGTAAGGAAATTTAGTTGTGACCTTTTCCATGGCAAGTGATGGTGGAACCAAAATCTTGACTGTGAGCATCCTCAGCAGTGAATTTGGCTCAAAAAGTGGGAAAAACCAGTGGGGAATGTCGTCATGTTTCTCCGCTGCATCCCTCGGCCACGGAGGCCATCAGGGAGATACTTGGCCAAGTTTTTTTGGGGTGGGGAGCCCCCTAACAGAAGTGCAGAGCCTGCACAGTGAAATCTAAGACTCTTCACTTATCTGGGGGTAGGACTTAATTAGCCAGTGTTGGGCATCAGGTAGAACGCTGGGCCAGGAGAAAGTTATCTTGGTGGTCCTCTGGTGACAGGAGTGTAGGACCTCGGGCTAGGTCCTGGGGAAGCTGGTTGGACCCCCATCCGAAGCAGAGGTGGGGAGCAAATCCATCGGGGAATCTATTCCCTATAGAGCCACCAATGCAAGGATCCATCACATCCATCCCAGAGAAAGAGAGGGACCAGCTATAAGGCAGGAACTCCAGGGCTAGGAGAAGCTCAGGTGGGTGGAGCTGGGAACCAAAGGTGGGAATAATGCTTACAATCAGTCGAGACTATAAACCCCACAAGGACAATGAATTTGTCTTATTTACTGCTGAACTCCCAACACCTACATGCTTCTAACATATAGTAAGCATTAAGGACATATTTGTTAAATATATAATGAAGGAGTAATGTAAACAGTAAAAACAAGAATACCAACTGCAAAGCCTGTGTGGAATTCCTGTCTGTAAAGTAATAAGTGAATCTTTATATAAAGCAAAAGAAATTGGCTTTATTTTTGTTATGCCCAAAAGGGGTAATTGTGAGCATAACATTTGAGCTGAGCCGTGTGCTGGGACATTTCTCTGCTGAGCTCAGGACATCTCTCTCCCACCTGGAAGATCCTCAAGCACAGAGGGAGCAGCATAGCTCTTCTGTGAGCAAACCATGTAAACAAGCCAGCCGGCAACTCTGCTTGGTATCTGTTTGAATGCAATGTTCCCACTGGGGCAACCCGAAGAGGAAAGCATTCCAAATGAGCTAAATTCTCCAGGAAAAGTGATTCTGGACCAAGGGCTTAGTGGATATTCTTTGGAGGAAGAAAAGAGTAGAAATACTTACAGATCTGCCTTTTCACAGCTGTGCAGCCTTCTCCTCATTCTAAACCTGAGGACTTTGGGGAGGGCAAGTTTTCTTAAAACCAGGAAGGACAGTTTTCTGAGAAGAGCCTTTTGACTGCTAAGTCTTGTGGAATATTTCCATCATACCAGGGCATGTAGAGAGAATAACAAGGCAAAATCCAGTGGCAATGCAAATATCTCATCTTACCACAAACAATGACTTCACTCCCCTCAAATGCCTAGTCCCCCAAGGAAGGACTTGGCAGGTATCTACAGCATGACAGTGCAAGCTTGGAGAGCATTTCTAATCCAACAGTAGAGAGTCCTGGGGGGCCTGGAATTGAGATGAAGCAAAACCTTCAAAGCAATTCTGGAAGTGGATTCTAGAAGCAGATCTAAGAAGGGGTAGAAACAAATTCTTCATAGGCCTGTTTCCCAAGGAAGCAGGCCTATGGCTGAGTGTATCCTCTGATAGTTCTGGAGATCAGAAGTTCAATGTCACTGGACTGAAGTCAAGGTGTCAGCGGGGTTGGTTCACTCTGAGGAATCCAGGGGTGGCATAGGGATTGCCTTTCCTCAACTTTTCCAACTTCTAGTGGCTTTAGTCTGTGCTGCTTTCCTCACCTTCAAAGTATATCATGCTAGTCCTGCTTCCGTGGTCACAGCAAGACTTACTTCACGTAGTCAAGTCTAGCCCTACCTTCCATCTACAAAGACACTTCTGATTCCACTCGGGGCTCATTGTGAAATGGACCCATCTCCAGAGCTTGATTTAGTCACATCTTCTATGGAAGGAAACATTCACAGGTTCCAGGTGTTAGGAACTAGATATTCTAGGGTCATTGTTCATACAAACACAATATATAAAGCAAATTATATGCATGTATGTGCATGCATATGTATATAAATGCGTACAGAACCCCCATATGTTCATGGAGAGACATTATCATCTAGCTGCTTATTCTGCAGACTATGATTTGGGTAGATTTTCTTACTGTAACTAGCTAACCCTTTTGTGAGTGTATTCTTACAGCCACTGTGTCTCCACCACAGGCACACCTTGAATGTGGACTGTGAATAATGCCTGAAAACAGGTGTTGATTTTTAGTAGATATGTGTGTATATTTCTTTGCAAGTACTTATGACTGAAGCTCCCATTACCAAGGTCACACATTAGGGTCAACGACATATGTCCTCATGCTAGATAAAGGCACAAGCCTACCTGAGAAAGGTTACTACTGTCTCACTTGTTAAAGGGTTAAAAATACTTGAACTCTGAGACACGTAAGTGAAGGGATTTTAAGAAATGAAGGGATTTGACCAAAGGAATGCATGTAGCCTGACTGACAGGTGGATTTTCTTTTCTCCTCTGTATTGAAAGGCTTTGGAAGAGTCAGGCAAGCTGAGGAAGCTTTCTGAGGTATTGAGGAAATACCAAGAACAAATGTATGAGAAATTTTGGAGCTTCAATAATATTTGGGGAAAATATCCCATAGGGTTAAAGTTGGGTTAAAACAATAAAGTATCCTTATATGTGTGGTTAAAAATTAAAATAGAATTATTCAGAGTGGTTTTTATTATGGTACAAAAATTCTGGAGACTACTGATAGCTCACTCACGTGTTTTATGTAACATTGGTTGAAAAGATGAAGAGTGTGTAAAAGATAAAATGTAGTTAAAACTAGCTGTGGCTGAGTTGATCTGGAAGTCCAGTTAAGGCCTCTTTCCTAGGGTAGCAATTAGAAACAGAACTCTTGTGAAATGACTTAAACTTTGTTATTTACCTCAGGAGAAGTCTAGAGACAATTAATTCAGTGTTAGCATTGACATCATGAAGTTATCTTGAGCTCACTTTCCCTTCCTACTCTCTTGTCCATTATTCCAATAATGCACGCTTTATGTCATTGTCCAAGAGGGTCTTAGAGCTCCAGCTGTTACCTCCACATCTTAAATAGCAAGACTTTGGAAGAGACAGAAAAAAAGAATGTCTCCTCTTTTGTGGGGAAAGAGAATATAGAAATCATGACTTAGTAGCAGCTCGTATCAGTCAGGTAGAATGAAATAAAAAAAGGGATATTTTAGAGCTAAGGAAATTCTACAGGCCCAATCCAAACTGCCCAAAAGAAAACTCTTTTCCTGTGTAGAATGCTTCCCTCTTTGCTTTTCTAACACCTCATTTGTCTAGTTCTAAGTTCCATCTCCTCCAAAAGCCTCCCTTACCCTTCCGGTCCTCAGTTCTCACTGGCAGAAGCAGGAGCAGGAGCAGGACAGGGCCCCCTGCTGCCTCTGAACTCTTCAAGCATGCTCTCCCTTCCCTCTGCCTGTCTGTTTGTCTGTCTTTCCCCCTTCCTGAAGCAGGCAAAGTTCTCACAGCAGGAGCCTAAGGGTTTTTATTTTCCATGCCTTCAGACCTCCAACTAGGCAAATTAAGAAAAAGCTGCTATAAATATGTCTGAGCTTCCTAAAACCCTCTGGGCCTCCATGTCTGTGCTGTGAGCTCCAGAGATTGAATGGACTAAACTTGGATTGTAAAGAAGCCGGGAAAGTCTCTGCTGAACTGATTAAGGGTCTCCAGAGAAGCCCAAAGTGGCTGAATAGTGAGCTCAAGGATTCCTGGAAAGCATTCTATCTCCCCTTCCCAAGATTTTGCGGCTCCCTGCATCAAAGAATATTGTGCTAGCAGCACCTTTGACTCAGCTCTAGGAACCTTGGAGTCTAGACCTGGCTCTCTCATGAGGACCAGCTGTGTGATCTCGAACGTATCTCTTGCTCATTCTGAACTTCATTTTCCTCAACTATACAATGAATGTTTTGAATTTGATAGTCTCACATTCTAAGAAGAAGAATTGGACTCATTCTTTGTGGATGCATTCCAAAATTTATCATAGTTTTCAAAAGCAGGACTCATATTTATAATTTTCTGGTCATCTCACAAATTCTTTAGCATTCTTTTCCAGAACCAACACGGAACTTGCTTCACACTTCAGAGTGTACTGTGGCAATCACATTGCTTTGCTTTAATGTCTTTCTTAAAATTTTATTTTTAAAAATATGTGTTCAGTACCCATATGGATCTAAAAGCTTTGGTATAAATCTGTTCTTTAATTTCAGTTATGAAAATGGTTTGCTTTTACAAAATCACATCTCTATTCTTCTGTCTAGAAAATTTGCATATATTTTTGCATACCGTAAAAGTTTAGAGAGGAGAAAAGGACATAGTCCTGGGTGTCTTCTTGTAGGTCTTGCCATCAGTTTTTGGAGAGCATCCAGTTCTGTGAATCTGAATGTGATGCACCATAAGTCCATCTCTTGTTCGTTTTGCACGTATGGACATTAGCCTGTTTAAAGATTTAGCCCTTGCTCATGTCATCAGGGTAAACAGGTCCTCAGATTTCAATTCTTGGCATTTGGATGCTAAAAGGTACTAATGATTTTACCAGAGCACACTTAAAGGAAGAAGTACATAAATCAGTTAAATCTCTTCAGGATGGAGATGGGAAGTTTTGGAGCAGTAAGTGCACTGTTCTCAGAATTTATCTAATCACAGAATCTACTCAATATTCAAAGAACCATCCTATAAAAACTTGGAAAGGAATGGGAGAGGGCAGCAGAAATTATGGAAATTGGAGAGCAAACAACGAGACATATGCATTTGTTTTTATTTCACTTAATAACAACATCCATAAAATCACAAGCAGACATTAACATCTGGAACTATCACAGTTAAATGAGTGAAAAACAAACATTTTAAGCTGAAAAGCAGAAAGGATTTTAGTTATCATATGTGAAAAACTTCTATTTAATACAATCAGCCCTTGTTTAGCCTTCTAAATAGAAGGTAAACATAATGCCAGTTAAGGTATAACCTTTGATTATTTCTTAATCTAAATATTATTTTCCAATGTGTGCTTGGTTCTGGGATGTATTTTTAATTAACTTTCATTGTCTGAGAGAATGCTGACTAAAATGCAAGGTAAATCTGTTGAGACGAAACAAGGTTTTGCGATGTGTAATGTCAAAAATGAAAGTTGACTCTAGTTGGAGGGGAAACACCACACAAACATCACTGTTAATGTTCTGTTCTCCATAGGAAGAAAGGGAGAAGTTCACTTGTAGCTCTACACACTCACAAGAATGAAGGCAGATTTGAGAAACATAATTACCCTGCCTAGATCCATGCTGACTGGGAAGAGTGTCTTCTACCTCCATGATCACAAAGATGCTCTGATCCTCTCTGCTCTGATTACAAACCCACCTGCTCAATATTTCCTTCATGCCTCTGCCACCTAACCTCATGGCCCAGTTAATACAAATGTGCTATTTGTAACGCAGGGCAATGATACACCTTGAAGAAAAGGGTAAGAATATCATTCACATTAAAAAAAGAAACAACAAAAGGAAAAGATAACAAGGTGGTTAGCTACAAGCCAAGGTCACATGTTTTTCTTTGTCCAGGCATACTACACATATTTACAGCCCCCCCTTTTTTTTACTATTCATGAATTTGAAAGCATTTCTTCACATTTTATTCCATGACCACTTCTATAAACCTTTACAAGTATTACCTTTGTCTCCTCAGAGCAGCACTTCCTGGGGCCACATAGACAACAGAACCAAACTTGGTCTAAGAACAAAACCTTGGTCCAAGGTTTTGTATTCCCAAATTCAAAACATCAAGCAAAGGAGGCAGGTTGGAAAGTGTGATGAGCCTTTAGTGAACCAGTGGTACCATCCCTAACACCATTAACCTACATGCCTTGTATTGAGTATATGACTTCATTTACACTAGGAAATAGAGATGTGATGATCTACCCCTCCCAAGGCTACCTGTATTTTAAAATAGAAGCAAGTCTTAATACACAGAATCCTCGGTAGGATGGGATTCAGGCATCAAAGACAGAGACACCTTGCCTTCCATTTACACCAATGACTGCTTAAGGAGAGAGCCCTTTGCTCAGTCATACTTGTGAGCTGGTAAGAATGGGAAAATTGTGTGGGGCCACAGAAGGGTGTTCTATCTACTTTAAAGGATTCCATGCTTCAGAAGCATAGAAATAGGAGAAGGAAGAGAAGGAATTAAGGGGAAGCCTAATTGGAGCAGACCACAATAACTGAGAGGTGAAGTAGCAGCATCTATTACCTAGAGAACCTGAGCTCCTATCCTGAGCTCCACATGTCTTTAGAAGTCTTGTTCTGACTCTTTCTATCTATACTCCTCTTCCTCTATCCCACAGCAAATAGAGCCAAGGGGACAGATTCACAGTGAGTCCACACATCCTTTGTGCCAAGGACTAAAACTCCATAAAGTCCAGCCAAAATAGCATACAGAATCTGTCCATTCTCTTGATGACAAACCTATTCTCGAAAGCTTGAGGGGTGGCCATTGGCCAGTGTGGTGGGGAGGAATCAGAAAGATTGCACAGAATTCGGCTCCTCCCAGCAAGAGTCAGAAATGAGAAGAGAAGCTGCAGATAGTAGAAAAAAAATCTATTTTATATTCTGGTCCAAGCCTTGCAAATGTTAGGAGTGAACTCAAGCCCAATCATTAGCTGGACAAGAGTGGGTGTGAGCCGCTGGGATGACCCGTAGATGCCCTCCCATTATAAACATGTCTACTGTAACCCTAGCCATCTCCTCTGGCTCCCTTGTGGAAATCCCCTTGTTCCAGACAGTCTGCACCACATTTTTTTTTTCTTGGTTTAAATCCTATTTCATTTTGCAACTCAATATCATCCGCGTATTAGGTTTTCGCAGGGCCTACTCGGCACAAATTAGACACTCCGTGAAGAGCACCCCACTAGACACAACGTCAAATCCCATCAGGTCTTAGAAATCCCAAGCTCATTGAACACAGGGGCTTAACATGGTGATCCACAAATGGTATTGAAAATCAAAACTCGTGGTTGTTGTTCAGATACCACCACAGAGATCAGTGTTCCCAAAGCCTCGTCTTGTGTTGAATCTTTACAAAGTCCGTGTGTTATTTCAGTCTGATACAGTCCACCTCTTCGGTGGCGGGTACCCCTGTGGTTTTGAGATCAAGGTCAACGCTGGACTTGCTGCCATTGTGAGATGCCTTCCAGTGGAGCAGCATGATCTTCTTGAAATATTTGATGGTGTTGTTCTTGACGGTCACGAAGCACAGGGTGTTGATCATGCTGTTGCTCATGGCGATGCACTCGACCACGTAGAAGGCGGTGAGATAGTGCTTCTCCTTCACGAACACAGTGGGGAAGAAGTCACGCACGATGGTGAAGCCGTAGAAGGGCGCCCAGCACAGCACGTAGGCCGTGAGGATGCACATGAGCACCAGGACCGTCTTCCGGCGGCAGCGCAGGCGCTTGCGGATCTGCTCGGTCTGGAAGCCCGGCACAGTCTTGAACCAGAGTTCCCGGGAGATCCTGGCATAGCACAGGGTCATGGTGAGCACGGGACCCACAAACTCAATGCCAAAGATGAAGAGGAAGTAGGACTTATAATAGAGCTGCTGGTCCACTGGCCAGATCTGGCCGCAGAAGATCTTCTCCTGGCTCTTGACAATGATGAGGACTGTCTCGGTGGTGAAGTAGGCGGATGGAATGGCTATAAGAATGGATACCGTCCATACCAAGGCAATCAGGCCTGTGGCTGTCTGGCATTTCATCCGTGGTCTCAGCGGGTGGACAATGGCCAGGTACCTGGAATGAAAACACTAATGGAGTCAGACCAAGAGGAGACTGGGTCCTGAATGCCAATTTCATCTTTGCAGCATTCTGAGAAGCAATTGAATGGGGAGCTTCGGACAGGCAGCCATGAAGGGAAACCCCAGCTCTAACTAGCTGTGCAACCTCAGACAAGTTTTAGTTCACCTCAGCTTTCTTGTCTGCCAAAGCTGTGAGTTGTTTTTAAAGATTCCCTGTGATATTGCATGCACTGTTCTTGACAATGTTTTAAACCTGATATATATTAGTTCTTGTTAACAGTATGTGTATTATTCGATGTAGTTACAGGATCTTACATTGGGGTCTATCCAGGAACTATTTCCAGGTTCTTCCCGTTCTCAAGTCATTTGTCCTAAGTACAAGTTTTGAGATAAGTAGGGCTGAAAATACCCAGGGGTTGTTGGTAGAACAAGTCCTTTCCAACTGAACTATTGGGCAACATTTTGTCTGAATTCTGCATTTTTAAAAAAATAGTACTCTATCTGTACAGGTAGAAGAAAAGCAGGTTATCATTGATCATTTTCAGAAGGACAGAGGCTTTGAGACTTTCTAAAAGTTGTACAGTGCCCGGTCATTGATAGAACACATTGAACCCTACTGCCCAGGGTTGAAGTGAAAATCAATACAATACATATGAATATGCTTTCTGTTTTTGACCACAAAGCATCAGGCAGTAAAAGATACTGCTTCTCTTCTTTCCATAAGAACCCACACTGCAGTTACCACAGTGGCCCAGGAAAGAGAGAACACTTTCCGGGCTCCGTGAGTCATCTGTGCGGTATGGCAGCGCCCTTCCCAGGGAGCACACACACTTCTGTTGAGAGCACGGGTTTCCTGGAAGACTGGGCATCTGGCAGAGGAGTAGAGGTTAGAAAAGAAAGATGGGAAGGGAAGAGGGAGAGAATGATTTATCAATACTGCAGAACAACAGATTCTCATGTGTTCACAGTTTATCCCAGGTAGAACTGAGTATAAATATGACAGGCTTGAAGGAAGGCCAAACCAGTTCTGTTTCCTTTGAAACTAACCCCTGCAAAGTCATACTATTTGGGATTTTGATCTAAGGAAGGAATCATTCTTGTTTTCTTTGGGGCGGGGTGGTTGGGGGATTTTATTTGTTTATTTTTGTTTTGGGGTTGAATTTCTGCTCCACAAAACAAGCAGCCAACTCACTGAGTGCATTTGGGGGACTCACTGATGAGTGAGATTCCTGCTTTATTTCCTCTAGCTCTCAGAAAACGTTGGATGAAGCTAAGAGAGTTGAGTCCACCCTCTAGACCCCTAGCTGGCTGCCTTCCTGACCACCAGTTCACCTCCTAGCTACTCCAGGCAGCTGCATGGTGCTGAAAATGGAACAGGAGTATCTGCACTCTGTGGCCAATCCTTTTGCCAGTGCATAGCTAAGGGGGCTTCATAAAGATCCTGGAGCTCCTGATGATGTGAGGGCCTCAAACGTGCTCGCCTCACTTTGAAAATCAGAGTACAGACCTTTTGCTGGTGAGTTCAGAGCAAAAATTAGAGTCCAAACCTTCAGACCCTTAACTCAGCTCACTTGCTCTCTATCTACCCAGTGTTCTTCTGGTTTCTATGTCAAAGAAAACTTTCCCCTTCATATTTGCTCATTACAGGGATTTTCTCTGTACTACTTCTACTCCTTTTCCAAGGAGTAGATAATGCCCTAGGGTTTCCATGACGCATCAACTCAGAATGTCTGTCAGTGAGTATGTAGAAGAGAATCCATCCAAGATTCTGAAGACCAAGCATTGAGTCTGTGAATTCGCACTTGCTGTGAATTGAAGTCATTTATGCTAGCCCTGATGACTAAACTTACTCATCTATAAATGTACACTTTACCTGGGTACTGGGAGGTTCCACTGAACTACTGCATATACATAAAATCACCTGTTAATATCCAGGAAGCTATCAGTATCATCAAATGTGCTATTTAGCATGCCAACAATGTTCTTTTGCCTGTAATTGGAAAATATCTCATTTGCAAGTTTATTGCTTTCTGTTTTACTGAATCCAATTCTTTGTATCAAAACTAATCTTCAGTGTTATATAATCCCTGCTCTCTCTGACATCACCCCAACTCCATCTCCAAGGTTAATACCTTAAGCAGTGCCACAGGCCTTCCTGATACATCCATCAATAAAAAGCTGCAGAATATGATCCATCAATTACTATCACCTTTTGCTAGGCTAGGATCCATAATCCAGAACTCTAGCTTTAGTAATACTTGTTTATGTTTGCAAAGAAGTTTAGAATTCACAGAGGGTTTTAAACCTTACATTTTATTAAGTAACCAATAATTGAGCAAGAGGCCAATTTAATGGATAAGTAAACTGAGGTTTGAGAAATACAATAATCCGTCTAAAGCTACATGGCTAGGTAGTGCTCAGAACTCTGACTCAGATCCACAACTTGCTACCAGCTAGTGACTTTTCCTTTATACCATTTACTTCCTCTCTTTCCATTAAGAACTAGCCCAACCCTTTTCCCCTTCCTGGCATCCTAGAAGCCCTCTCCTCTTTTCTTTATCACAATTGATTTCAACCTACTGATGCACAATGAAGTAGTCTGTAGTGAGCAGCTACTTTTCTACACACCTCTGTTCCCGAATGCACAAATGACTTTAGTGACTTAGGTCCAGACCCATCCAAAGCCACCGGTTCTGCTGCTGAGCCCAGAAATGTCCAGGCCTTAATTGGTGTGCTGACAGTGGGCTGGGTGCTTGATTGGTTCATTTGGCCTTCTCAATCCCCAGGACCCAACCCCAGGTCTACTCATGGTCAAGACAGATGCAGCTGATACTGGACTGGTTCTAGGATGGACGGCAAATATGTTCTTGCTTATTGGGGCAGGCAGATCCGACTGATGACCTCCCCAGGAGTATCTGTGCTGCCTTAGGCTGGGTGAGGCTGCTCAGGCCTAAGGTGGCCTCATCAAGCAGAGGAGGGCCTCCCAGCAGACGAACATGCTGGCTAGGTGATCATGCCCTTTGGGATCTCTGGGGGGATATGAGGAATAGATACCTCTCAAGGTCAGTGCAGGCTGTCTCCATATCAGAGAGACGCTCCAGACCTGGCAGACAGAGTTCTCTGCTCCTTTCTACCATTGGGCTGTCCCTCTGCTGAATGTTGAGATCCTTCAGAACATGGCCCTATCCTTTCTGATTTCTACTTGCCTACACTTCTTGTCCCTGGACACACAGATCCCCAGGTCTCCTCACACTTGGCTCAGACATCCCCGCCTCTAACACTTCGCAAACACTCTTCTATCCTCTTGCACGCCTTTTCTCTCCTTTGGTGATCATCATTTGTTGAAGGCCACATTAAGAGTCCACCTCTTCCATGAGGTCTCCTCTGATAGCTCCAGTACACTATAAGCTCAACCTTCTCTACATGCTCTCCACAATTTACCCTTTCCTTAGTCACTGGCTATCACTCTAATGCTACTTCTTCCCCTCTCCCTGGCTCTGGATTTAAGTTTTCAGATGGCAGTGAGCCTGTTTTCCTTCCTTCATACATTTGACTGTCCATGAATTCTGGTTACCTAATAGGATTTCAATAAAATTTTATCCTCATCAAGATCCTCGTAGAATGGTGAGACAAAGGACAAGGGGGGAACCAATGCAACAGCAACATTCATAAGACAATATGTTGGAAATGAGCTGTACAACTTGGCAAAGACTAAGGGAAGGGAAAGTAGGAGGAAAATGAGGGAAAGCCTAACAAGTTTGACAAGAAATGTACTTATTATCTTACTTATGTAACTGTAATGCCTTTGTACATCACTTTGATAATAAAAAACAATAATGATAAAATGAAAACAAGTTAGCTGGTGATGAGCCACAAAAAAAAAAGAAAAGAAATATAAAAAGACCATGTTGAGGCTGGGCTCTGGGGTCTCATGCCTATAATCCTAACTACTCAGGATGCTGAGATCTGAGGATCATGGTTCAAAGCCATGAGTTCCCCGTGAGACTCTTATCTCCAATTAAGTACTCAAAACCAGAAGTAGCACTGTGGCTCTACCACTTTTGGTAGAGTACTAGCCTTGAGCAAAAGAGCTCAGGGACAGCACCCAGGCCTTGAGCTCAACCCCTACAATGGACTGAAAAAAAAAAAAACACGCCAGAAGCTCTCAAAAAGACTGCAACCGTTTTTGGAAAACATAAGTACTTTTTTTTTTTTTAATACCAAGACTGAGACTTGAACTTGGTACCAAATGCTTTTGCTCACTGGCTGGTGCTCTACCAACGGAGCCACATCTCCAACTCTGACAAAATTACTTTCATACAGCATGAAACTTAAAGTCTAATGTTAGAAACTACAAGATTGGAAGTTAAGGGAAGGGCGTTAGGCTGTACTTTCAAGAAAATGGAGTTATAATTGGTCATTTAATCAAGGGAGAACCGACATGTTCAAGACAGGTTAATTTGACTGCCATCTTTCTTAATTCTTTTAAGCCACGGGGGCCTTCTCTCTGTGTTCCTAGAATTCATCCAGTCTGTTCCTGCCTCGGGGCCTCTGCACGTCTAATTCCCTTTGTCTGGGATGCTTTCTCTCCATATTCATGACTCCTACTCCCCCATTCAGAGGTTGGTCCAAATGTCTTCTCTTCAGAGACACTTCACCTAGAGTGGGTCTCATGCTCAGTCATCCTTGATTTTCCTATGGATGTGATTGTTTTTGTCCAGAATTTTTCTCACCTCTAAAATAACCTTCTTGCTTTGTCTGAAAATTATCTCTCCCCCATCTTTTGGAAATAATCTCCTTGAGGGCTCGTAGCTTCTTATATCTGATCCACTATCAGTGGCTAAGTCCCTGCCATGAACCAATCACATTATAAAAACATGGGATTTGAAAGAATGTATGCATGCATAAGCAAAGGTTTACGGACAGCTGGGCAGAGCCCAGAGAGACAAGGAGAGAAGACCACAAAGAGACTCTGACAGTCCAGCTAAATAAACTTGGTAGGACAGGGCTGAGTTTGACTAGGGAGAAGAAAGAGGAAAGAGAGGCCAGGAGGATAGAGCTTCTCTAACTTCGAGGTTTAGAAGAACAAAGAACTGACAGCAGGCTCAGAGAAATCCAAGCGGTTCTGTTATATCTTGAGAGCTGTGTTTCTTAATAACCTTGTATTACCATTTTGTCTAATGCACATCATAAAAACAATAGTCCTAGTGATCATTAGTGTACCGGTTTTGTTGTTGTTCTTGGTCTTTTAAGGGTTAACTGAAGAACTATATAATAGCCACTCTGCGCAGTGCTCACTCTGTTGTTTTAAACATTGTTCTAAGCTATTATAGATATTATTCTACATAATCTTCAAAGCAATCCAAATTATTAGGTTTTCTTTTTATTCTCATTTTATAGATGAGGACACTTGAATGAAAAAGGTCAAAATAAAACAAATATAATGCCCTACAGCAAATAGATGGTACAGCAAAATAATTCTAACATAGTTCCCTTAAGAAGTTTTATTAGACAAAAGTAAAAGAGCTTTTGGTGTACTGATGCTGGGGCTTGAACTCAGGGTCCAGACACTGTCCCTGAGCTTTTGCTCAAGGTTAGTGCTCTATTAGTTGAGCCACAGATGCACTTCTGACTTTTTGGTGGTTAATTGGAGATAAAAGTCTCACAGAATTTCTTGCTTGAGCTGGCTTTGAACCTCAGACCTCAGATTTCAGCCACCTGATTAGCTAGGCTGAGCCACAGGCACCTGCTTCTTCCTTCCTAGGAGATAGAATTTCTCAGACTTTTTGCCCAAGCTGGCCTGGAACCAGGAACTCCCCAATTTCAGTCTAGCCTCCACATAGCTTAGGATGACAGTTACCCACCATTGTCCCCAGATATGGGTTAAGAATGGAGTCTCTTGAACTTTTCTGTCTGGGCTAGTCTTGAACTGAGATCCTCTTATTCTCAGGCTCTCAAGTAGGAAAGATTACAAGTAAGATCCATAGCATCTAGCTAGTATTCAAATTTTTATCAATGATTTTTAGATTTGACTTGGTTAAAAGTCTGTGAGACTCATCTCCAAGTAATCTCCAAAAAGCCAGAAGTAGAGCTGTGTCTTAAGAGGTTGCCTTTGCTAGCCTTGAGCAAAAAAAAAAACAACAAAAAACAAAAAAACCTTAGAGCTCAGGCCTTGAGTTCAAGCCCCAGGATTGGCATCAAAACAAAACAAAACAAAGGGAAAAAATTAACTACTGAATAAATGGGTTAAAGGCATGGCTCTAGCAAGCCAGAGGCTGAGTACAAACCACAGTACACCCCTCCCCCCCACCACACACACACACACACACACACACACACACACACAAATGGAAATTTTAAAAAAATCAAACACAGAAGACGAGACAAAAATCAATGGTTCCTGGACCTCAAACTTAAAACTAGCTAATAGCACCACATTAAAATTAAAATCATTTGGAGCAAAGATCACAAAGACATATTTTAACAACACTCCATGCATTGGGGCAGCCAGACAATCAGGCAAAGCCAGGAGCAGCCAATCCTTCATGCAGTACAGTCTGGATGCACGCTTCCCCTCAGAAACCCACTTGAAAAACAGCAGCCCTCACAGTGCAGAGCCTGCTCCCTAAGTCATCTTTGTTACTGTATCCAGCTTGCATTATGTAAATTCACTCAGTAAAAGAATGTGTGCAGTCTTTATTTTGGGGGGAAAGAGGACTAGCTGACTTTGGTGCGAAAGCAGGATATGGGTTTAAACAAGTTCAGTAGATTAGTACTATCTTGTATATGTTAGAAACACCCCTGTGCTTCTCAGTTTATCCTGGCTTCCTTTTTTCCTGGAAGTCCTCCTAGAGTTGTTACTTCTATTGATAAGTGGGCCATTATGCAGTAAAATGGATCTGCCCCAGAGAGCAGGGGCCACTCTCTGCAGCAGACACTGTCTACCCTGCCCCTAGTAGCCCAGAGCACCTCTTGGTCAAATAAGTCTTGCTAGCAAGAAACACAGAAAATGACCCTATGGCTTTGATATGTCCAAGTGCTCAGAAACAAATGTAGTCACTTTGAATTTCTGAAAAGGTCAAAGAGGAATCACCTGAAGCTCCTGATGGCCAGCTCTGAGCAGGTCTTCCCTCTGGAAGCAAATACGCCTCCTGCTCCTGCAGAGTTCTTGCCTAAATGGACAATTGTCATGGGCTCTGTGACTCCTGTGGAGGACCTAGACCAAGAAGTAGCCCTCCATCAGGATGGCTTGAAGCACCTGCTATGGCTGACAGATCAAGGGCCATTTCAGCTGCTGACTTCTTGGGGAAAGCCGGCAGAAGCTCCACCCCGCTGTGGTTTTAAAGCCCTTCGTGTCAACTACTTAAAGATCAATAATAATTATAATAATTAATGAATGATTGACACACTCTTAAAAATAAGTCTCTTCATGGCTTTTTCCTTAGAAGCCCTTTCCCATGCTCTTGTGAGCCAAGTTCTTCCCTGAAACCCTACCCTGGGGATGGCTTGAATTGATGTCCAAGTTGAACAGGGCAGAGCCCTGAGGCTGTGGAACAGGAAGAGCAAGTGTGCTCCTGGCTCTGGGTGCATTCAGATCCAAGCACACTGAAGCCTGACTTGGCCCTCAGAGTACCTGTCCATGGACCATAACAAAGTGCTTTGTACTGAGAGTCAGAAGCAGGCAGAGAAGCTTGCAAAGACTCTCCCCCAGAACAAAGAGCTCCCCATTTGTGCAAGTCTTTATCAAATGAAAAGAGTATCAGAAAGAGTTTCCCTATGTGGAAAATCATCTATACAATTTGTGAGTAGAGACAGGAGGGAAAAACTATGAAAGAGCAAGGGAAGGGATTCAAAAATTAATGTCTTCCTTACCTGACTTAAGCAACTTAACCCCCTGTACATCACCTTTACAATAACAATATAATATATTTTTAAAAGAAAAATTTGCTGATGATGCTCTTGATGATATTATTTACCATCACTAGCAACAGGTAGCTTGTACTGTCTTGTGTACATGGATATAAAGATAGAAATTAGTGCAACCACAGCAACAAGGAAAAGTAAGTGAGCAAATGTTCCTTTTTAAATCCTTTTTTTTTCAAAATAACTCAATCTTAATCTCTTTAAATCTTTTTTTCAAAACAACTCTTAATCTTAAAAGTGAGTTAGAGAGGAGATGTCAGTAAAGGAAGTCTAATGAAATAGAAACTTCCCTTAAGATGTTTTTTATTGTTGTTATTAAGGTGACCCACAGAAGAGTTACCATTTTATGTTAGGTTCCCTTAAGATTTTTAAGTTGAATGCCAGGTGCTAATGGCTCACACTGTAATCCTAGCTACTCAAGAGTCTGAGATCTGAAGTTCCTTGTTCAAACCAGCCAGGGTGAAAAGTCTGTGAGATTCTTATCTTCAAGGAACCAGGACAAAGCCAGAAGTGGAGGTTTGGCTCAATCTGTCCAGTACCAGCCTTGAGAAAAAAAAAAGTCAATCAAGGGTGCAAGGCCCTGAGTTCAAGCCCTAGGAAGGAAAAAAAAGAAACAAAGAACAAGATTTTCAAGTTGACACAGAAATAGCTGCCAGGAACAGAACTTAAACTTGCTCAGCACCTCCTCTTCCCTGTCTCCTCTAAACCTAATAGCATGTACACAGGAGGGTGAGCAAAAGTCTTTCAAAACCCAGCTCTAGGGGGCTCTTCTACCTCCTTTCTGACCAAAACTGGGGAAGAACTCCTCACGCTGTTCAGCCAGTGGGTGAACATTTAAGGACCTCATGCATCTGAGGGATTATAGGCACTTCCCATCAGTGCACAACTGATGGGAAAGAAACTCAAGGAACTCTCTGGATGCTCCTTCTGCTCAGCCACCTTTGTACTACTCATACACTCACCTGTCGATGGCAATGGCCAGCAGGGCATTGGTGGAGACGTAGAGAGACACGGTGCGCAAGTAATTGACAGAGGCACACAGGACATGGCCATGCTCCCAGGAGAGCTGGCGTACCACATAATAGTCCATCTCGAAGGGGCAGCAGACAATGGCCACCAGGAAGTCAGAGATGGCCAGGTTGGCGATGAGCAGGTTGGTAAGATTGCGAAGCTTCTTGTAGCGAGCCAGGGCAGCAATGAAGATGAAGTTGCCGATACCACAGACCAGCATGATGCCCACTAGGGCCATGCCAATGACGATCTTGGCAGCAAAGAAAGTTCGAGAATTGGTGACATCTTCATCTTCATCCATAGGCATATCGTAGTCACCATAGCTGAAGTTGAAGGGGAAGGAAGCAGCTTGGACTCCATAGGAGTCGATCTCAGAAAGGAAACTGGAGGATATGTTGGTGGCATTCTCAGCGGTGGCACCCACTGTGATCTCCATTTGGCCAGTTGGGGCTGTGAGCAACACTGCCGGGGATCCTTTAGAGTGATGTCTACAAGGCTGGTCTCTCCAGTCCGATGACACTTAGCCCACTCTTAAATTTAAGTTAATGTCCTTGTCAGCTTTCTTTCCAGGGCTTCAGTGTCCGAGCTCCATGCTAAACCTTTGAAAGACACACAGAGAGTTGCAACATGGTGCAGAGAACCTAGCTGAGTTTAAAAATCATCCTGCAACCTAAGCAGCCCCATTAGCTACCTGCTCAAAGTGAACAGCCAGTGGTGGAGTGGAAGTAAAGGAACCAGTGAGCGAAAACAAATGAGTGAAAAACCACATCGATTCACTCACTCTGGGAAGGCTGTATGGCTGGAGAGACCATTGGCTCAATTCCATTCCACTGCAGACTCAGTCGTGCTGCACTTTTCCTCAAGGGCCAAAGTTGGGACTGTGGAGAGGCTGAAGAGACCAGAAGTGACCTGATCCAAACACTGAGCACTATCCTGACAGCCTGATCTTAACATTCACTCCTTCCTGTGGCTCCAGAGAAATGATTCAATACCAATGAAGACAGGGTGGGGGTTGGGTTTCAGACAACTCATCAGCTCCCTATGAGTTAGTAGTCTGACAAAACTGAGCTATAAAATCTCAGAGCCTTGAGCAGCCATCATCATTCTTCTCACTGATCAAAATGAGCTGTGACCTGTAGTCTGGAGGCACAGTATTTACCAAGGCCTGTCCCCAGGCAGAAGCTGAAGGAGCAAAATCATGATCTGTATAGGTTTAAAAGGGGATCTGAGTCAATCTTCCTTAGCTGATGTGGTGGATAGCTTAAACTTAATTCAGGGGTTCAACCTCCTCCAGGCAGGGGATCAATAAGGTCTATAAAACAAGGCAGTGTTACAACCCCGAACTACAAGGAGTCACTGTTGAACACAGGCTCTCTGCACTCTGACCAGTATGAGGAAGGGAGGGAAATCCTAGGCATCAAACCACACAATGGGGCTGCAGACTACTTGTGGCAAGAGAGAGTTTGTCATCTGGGGACAAGAGATAAAGCCAGAGTCCCCTGTCCTCTGAGGTCTTCCTGAGGTCTCCTGGAGTCTGAAGACAGAGTAAGGAGTTGCCTATCCCCTGTTGTCACTGTGTTGGATTTTGGTACCCTGAGTATTGTATAAACATTTATTTGAACTAGGGACAACAAAATGATAAGACAAAGGACAAAGGGGGATCCTATGCAATATGGAATAGCGATACTCACAAGACAATATGTTGGAAATGATCTGTACAACTTGGAGGGGGATTGGGGAGGAAGGAAAGAGGGAGAAAAAATGAGGGAAGGGGCAACAAGTTAGACAAGAAATGTAATCACTATCCTACTTATGTAATTGTAGCCCCTCTGTACATCACTTTGATAATAAAATTGGAAAGAAAAAAGAAAAGAAGGAAGGCAGACAGGCAGGCAGGCTGAGTTCTGGAGAGCACCCTAAATGTTAGGAGAAACCATATATGCCTGTGATCCCAATTGAGATAAATAATCCCAGTTTGAGAGTTGGGAGCAGAAAGATTGATTTCCAGACTAGCCTGGGCAAAGTGAGACTCTATTTCAGAAAGAAAATACAAAAAGGGGCCGAGGGCATGATTTGGTAGAAACAAGTATCAACAGCAGTAACAATAACAAAGTCAGAAAACAAAAGGGAGAGAAGAATGGCAAACCTGAGCTCCTGGAAAAAGGAGACACCTAACCCCCAAAGAAAGCTTGCTGGTCATACTCTGGTTCAAAGGCAAGACTTCTGGGGCCTGTCTGGGGGAGAGGGGGGAAGTCCTCCCTCTGCAGCTTAAGGGCGGCCTCCTCCTCCTCCACCCACCCGAATCTCGCCCTTCCACTGAGCTGCCAGTTTTGCCTGTCCCAGTCCTTCTTTGCCCTGCCAGGTCTGAGACTCAGAAACCAGAGCTGAAGAGCCAAGGCTAGACCCAAGACAGCAGGGCTGCCATCACCCCAGCGGGGTACCCCTCTGGCCCCCGCACCCCCTCCTTCGGGCTTCCAACTGGCATGCCACTCCACCCCAGAGGGGTACCCTGCAAAAGCACTCTACTGCGAAGGTTCAAAGTCAACTTTCAAAACAGAATCACCAAAACTTCTAGGGAAAAGTACTAGGTGATGAAGGCTTTTAAAGGAAAGTCTGGGGTCTTTTCTCCTGTGTCCTCAGCCCCCAGGTGGAGGACCACCCTCCCCCACACTCCCGCCATGTCCCCCACTCTTCAGCTCCTATGGATGGATGGGTCTTTGCCTGCGTCCAACTTTCATCTGGGCGCCTGGCGGCTCTGCCCGAGGACAAAAGTAGGAGAGCGCGTGTGCTTTCTGGCAACGACATGCGCACAGCAGAGCCCCTGGAAAAAAGTCCCTCTGGATTCAAAGCCCCCCACTCCCCGACCCCAGCGGCGAGCACCACGGTGGGGTCCGGAAGCATCTCCCGCGGGATGGGCGCGCTCCATACCTGCAGCATCCTGGCGTCCAGCCTCCTCCTTCCCGGCCCAGGACCAGCGATGCCCCCCCCTCGATGCCCGGCGGCACGAGGCCGGTGCCCTGTCTCTCCTCGTGGGGACTCGCGCTCGCTCGCTCGGATGGCGGTGGCGGCTGGGCGCGAGTCCAGCGAGCTGGGTCCGCCCCGCACTCGCTGTCCCCGCCTCTGGGGGTCGCCGCTGCGGGGGATGGGGGGGCTAGCTTGTCCGTGGAGGGCGGGGGGGTGCGCTGGAGTCTGGGGCCCCAAGTAGGGTTACGTCTTGGGGTCGGCCAGGCACGCGAGCAGGTGGGGGGCCCGGGGTGGTCCCCCGGCCGTTGTGCCGAGGACGCCGATTGCAGCTCGCGGGGAGGACGCGCCGGAGGGAGCGGCCGGCCGGGCGGCGCGTTCGCGGCTCAGGCTCCAGAACCGCCGCCTCAGGCTGGAAGAAGGGCGCCCGCGCTCGGAGCAGGGAGGACCGGCCGGGCCGTGGCTGTGCCCGCTCCGGTGCACTGGACTCCAGGCAGAGGCTCACCTGGCCGGCCCCGGCGTCGCCACCCGTGGGCGGACACGGCCCCACTGAGCCGTGCGCTTTCAAAGGACGCAGGAGCCTCGGGGCTGCCCGCGACACCGCCCTCGCAGGATGCGCCTGTCCCTCCGCGGGCCGAGCGAACACCGGGGGGGCCTCCGCTGTCAGTTTCTGCACCTGTGGGGGGAAAAGAGGCTCAGAACTAGAGAACAGAGCAAATGGCCCAGGGCGCGCGCGGACGGGGAGTGTCAGAGGCTCAATGGAGAAAGGTTACCCCCACCCCCAGGGGTATCTGTTCAGAGAAAGGCTGAGATGACCAGAGCTGGCTCATAACACAGTCTCCCTTCCAGAGCCTACAGATTCCTCAAAACATTAAATACAGATTTATGACAAGATCAGGAATTGCACTCTGAGGAATGTAACCGTTAAAGAATGGAAAGCAGGAATTCATGGCAGGATTATTCACAAAGAATAGAAGGCAGAGACAATCCAAAAGTCCAGCGACTGGTGAATAGATAAACAAAATACAGTTGGTATATGTGGTATATATGCCTATAGTAATGCCATTCATCCATATGAGGGAATGGAATACATACTCCACACACACACATATAACACACACACACACACACACACACACACACACACACATTGTTGGTGAGGGATTTCCCTAAACCTTTGGGTGATGGTGCAAATGTAAACAGGTGTGGCCACTATGGAAAACAGTATGGAATCAAATAATTAGACTTCCCATATGGTCCAGCATTCCTGCTCCTGGGTAGATATCTACAATTGATTGTAGTGTCTCAAGGAGATGTTTGGGTGCTCATGTTCATAATAGCATTATTCATAACAGGTGAAACTTGGAGAAACCCAAGCATCCATCGGTGGAGGAATAGAAAAATAAAATGTGATAGATACACAATGGAATATCATTTGAGCTTAGAAAGGAAGGATATTCTGTCATCTGTTTATAATGGTTCCAGAATGTATCCTTTAGAATACAGATCTATCTCCAGGACATTGCACTAAGTGAAATAAGCCAAGTATAAGAAGACAAATTCTCCACGATTCTCCTTATGTGAGCTACTTTAAAGGAGACAAATTCATGGAGGAAGAAAGTAGAGCAGTGATTGCCAGAGGCTGGGAGAGATAGGGGATTTGGAGTGTGGATTTTTTTGGAAACTAAATGACCCCCCAAGGCCCATATGCTTTAATCACCAGCTTATATTGCTAATGAGAGATGGTAGTCTTCAAGAGATGGGGCCTAGTCATTGGAAGTGAGGTCACTGGGACTTGACCTGGAGAGGATCCTGATAAATTAGGAATCCCATCCCTTCATCCCTCCCCTCTTCTCTCTCTCTCTCTTCCCTTCCTCCTCTGTCTCTCTCCCTTCTGCCCTCTCTCTCTCCTTCTCTCCTTTCTTTTGGCTGCCATGAGTAGTTTTGTTCCACCATGTACTTCCTGAATTATGTTTTCAGATACAACTGAGCCAAACAACTATGCTCTGGAATCTTTTGAAACCATGAGGTATTATAAATCTTTACTCCTAAGTTGTTTTTCTCAGGTATTTTGTTATAGTAATGGAAAGTGTGTTTTTATTTAAGCAGCGCAGAAGTCATGTTCTCCAAAATGAAAGTTCTGGATATGGTTGGTGATGATGGTTCATAACAGTGTGAATATGTTTAATACTACTGATCTACACACTTACTGACAGGATGGTAAAAATGTTTATGTATATACCCTTCAAACAGGATAAAAAGAAATTAATGAATGATGTGGGTAAACCTTGAATACACTATGCTAAGTGAAAGAAGCCAGTCACAAAGGCACATATATCACATGATTCTACAGAGCTACAGTGCCGAATAGGCAGATTCAGATAATAGTGGTTATCAGGAGCTGGGTAGAGGGAAAATGGGATATTATTGTTCAGAATTTCTAAAACTCCTGGAACTGGATAGTGATGGTAAAAAAACACTATTATGTACCACCAAGTTGTGACACCAAATTGAGCACTTAAAATGGTGAATTTATGTTATGTATATTATACAGGTATATAGCTCTGCTAGCAAGGTTGCCATCCCATGTCTACCCATGATTTCCCTCCAATTATTCATAATGGAAAAAGTTCAGAGATTGGATTTACTCTACCTCTATTGAAGTGTCAGTTTAGGCAAGACATGAAACTTCTCTGGGGCTCTGTTTCCTCATTAACAATGTAAATGAGTTGAGTTGCATGAGGACAACACTACCAGATTCCAACACTTCACACAATACCTCTGGTTCATGTCTTCTGTCATTTGAACAATACTTCCATCGTTTTCAAAAAAGTTACAGCACTTTCACATCTCTGAATCACATGTTTCTTGAAACTGGATAGAAGCTAAGAGCTTAGGATATGAAGTTGGCCAAGCTTTTGCCAAGCTCCATGTACATGAACCATTTAACTTTGGGCAATATGATGGCCAAAGCCTGCCTTTCCTCATTGGTAAATTAAGTCTGACAAAAGCTCTTATGTCATAAGGTTATGGTGAGAGTTAAATAAATTAAGGCTTAGTACAATGCCTGACAGCCAGCACTTGAGAATCAGTTATAACTGTAACTGATTCTTTCCTTATCTTACCCTGTGAAATCCTAGCCAATCTTGGAAAACTTGTAGGAAGGATATATTAATTCTCCCACTTACTTTTACCTCTTCCTTACTGCTTGTACATCCCAGCAGATGCACTTTGATGTACCAATTTGCTCTTTACCTTGCATGGTTCCCTGAGGAAGGGCTAGGTCTCATTCAGTTTAAATTCTATTCTGCATTTCAAAGCTGCCTAATGAACTAGGGTGCTAATAGGTCATATTAATTCCTAAATCTCACTCCAAACCAAGGAATAAAGCCTAGATATCTGTGTGTTTAACTGACATCACCAGAATTTCTTATTTGAGAAAATATGTTTGAGAATCTAGGTACCTAAGACAGATAGATGGATGTTGATTTGTCAGTGTAAATGTAGCATAATTTTTCCTGACTCCTTTTAACTCAAAAGAGAAAAGCATGACACACAACATATTAGTTATCTATTATCTATGCATTAGTTATCTTATTGCATGACAAATCACCCCAAAACACGGTAACTTAAAGCAAGTACATATTATCACAGTTTCTGAGGGCCAAGAATCTCACCATGGCTGAGCTAGATTATTCCTGGCTCAAAGTTTTTCCAGAGATTGGAATTAAGCTGTTAGCTAGGGTTGTACTCATTTGAAGTTTCAACAGAAAGAGAAAGCACCCTCAAGTTTACTCACATGTTTGCTGTTAAGCCTGTTTTCACTGGCTATTGTTAACAGATTTCAGTTCCCCATCATATTTCTAGTGTTCATGATCAGTTCTTAGCTATTGATACGTGAGTGAACTCACGGCACAGCAGCTGACCTACTCTACTTCTGCAGTGTGCGATTTGACTTGAAACAAACCTTGAAGTAATTTGGAAAGGGAAGCACACACATATATGAATATCAAGAGGTGAAGACCAGTGGGGATTAACATGGAAGCCATCTTGGAATCTAGCAGGCTACCTGGCAGAATCCCAGAATTTCCTTTTCCCCTTCAAAGTCCCAGCAGGAACTGGTAGTTGAGGCTAACAATGAAGTTCCCCTAGAGAAGATGACCTGGAGTGGGAGGCCACCGATGATTTGGGGATAAGCATATATTCTTATCTACCCTAGATAAATCAGGAGGATATAATTAGAGTGATTTATTGCATTCCTTTGGGGGAAACAGACTCAGGGAAGGAGATGCAGTCTAGTAGCCTCTGTATTCTGAGTGCTGTTGTAACTCCTTTGAAGGGCTTAGGAGTCTGTAGCCACTCTGCTCCCCCTCCAGCAGAGAAGCAAATATGGAGCTGGGTACTATGAGAAGTCCATTCAGTTAGAATTGTGACAGTCTGAGTTAAACTAGGACTCCCTTGTCTTAAAAGAAACTCTGAAACAACTATTTTAAAAAAATGTCTTTAATGGAATAAAAGGAAAGGAATCCCAAACGAAATCTGAAACTGCAATAATGATATTTTTTTGAATCTTAGACTCCCAAGGACAACAAAAACATGAAAAGTTTTGTCTGTGATTAGAGCATGCTGCCATGTGGGAAGGAGATGACTTGGCTCCTGCTGCCTCTAAAGAGACCCAGGCCATCTGAGAGGATTTGTCATCTGCAGGATTCCTGAACAAACAAGATCAAAGAACCCATTTGGGAAGCACTTTCTTTGGAGTTGCCCAGCCAATCCCCAACATATCCTTGGACTACTTTTGATCATCTTCTTTTCCCATTCTAATGACAGCAGTCATCCTAGCCTCTAAATTCCTATTTCTTCATTTTCCCCCTGTAATTATGTCCCTTGAGTTTAGACATAAAAGATTTTTTTTTAACATCGTGGGGCTTTGTTTTTAGCCATGCAGCTCCTATGATATTTAGTAAATAGCATATAGAAATAAACTCAAAAAAGGCCTACGAGGTCCCTCAGTGAGAACTCTAAGTTGAAAAAGGAGCTACTAGATGGCCAAAAGGGAAAGCTACTTACTTGCCGGGTGAACCAGTGCCTGCTGATTTCAGAGCTCATATTCCATTCCAAGTCTCTTGACTTTTAGCTCAGCCCTCTGTCCATCTCTCTGGCTAGCCATACTCCCAACACATATCTACCTGTTCCCAATTTTCCTTTCTCCATGGTCCTTGGCTCCAGGGCCCAGCCACAATTTCTCCTGCCTGGCAACTTTGATAAATCAGCTTATTTTCTGCTTTTCTCAGCACACCCTCATCGAATGCCACAAAAAAAAAAAAAAAACACCAAGGATTCCTGGAAGATGCCAGAGCTGGCTCAGAGCTCCACCTGCTTCCTATTCCAATTATCTCTCCAGCATTAGTGCCAGCCATGCTTCCCAAAGCCCACTGGCTGGTTATTTGGACTCCTGCATCCGCTGTGTCCCTAAAGTCACACAGGGAGGGAGAAGATAGGTTCAGGTAGAAAGAGACATATGCTCCTTTCTCTTGCCGCAATTCTTTTTTAATTTTGCTTTTATTTTATTTTCTATGAAAAATACCACAGAGAATTTTGGCCAACAAACAAAATTCCAAAAGAAATTTTAAAAAGGCAAACAAGAGCTCCCTCCTCACCCCCCGCAAAAAATTTAGATTTAAAAATCTACAAATGGCTCCAAGAGGGTTACAATTTAACATATCCTTTATGGAATTCTTTTGGAAGCTAGAGAAACTGTTCAGATGTTTATTTGAAAGAATAACTAGCAAACAAGAATCTTTTGAAAAAAGAAGAGCAAGTAAGAGGCAACTTGTTAGTCCATTAACATCTGAATATTATGAACTTTTAGGAAACAATAAGATGTCATGAGCATGATATGATCACAAGGGAGTTCTGCTGTTGAGATTTGCTGGTTTCTGTAAAGTCAGCTTAGCTTACTATCCTGGAATGTTTTATATGAGGAGGGGGACAAGGGGGAGGGAAGGGTTAGAACCCACACTTGGTATCTGCCTATCCCTCTTAACTAAACCCCATGGTGACAAGACTATGGGCAATGGGACTCAGGAGACACAAGAGCATAGGCCACACTGCTTTGGAGCTTATGATGCACAGAGAAGAAGAGCAGTGCCCTGGTCCTCAAGCCATGAGATGACTCCATACCATTAAAATGGTACCATCTTAGGGGAATGCAGACCCAGAATTCTCTTAGGAGGATGTCCTGGAAGGGTGAGCTGCAGGGGAAGAATATGAAAGGGGATTCTGGAATCTAACTCCTCCAGAGGCTCTCAAAGACAAAGGGCTGGGATTCTTTCTTTCTTCCTTCCTTCCTTCCTTCCTTCCTTCCTTCTTTCTTTCTTTCTTTCCTTCTTTCTATTTTGAGACAGAGTTTTTCTATGTAACCCAGGGTGGTCTCAAGCGTACAATCTTCCTGCCTCAGCCTCCTGAGATTACAGGTGCTGTGATTACAGGTGTGTGCTGCTGTTCCTGGTTTAGGGATTGAGATGTTCTGAACTAAGTATATGGAGGAAGTTATATCTATAGTTGAGTCCTTTGTTCCACAGACTGGGAATTCTTAGTGATGAAACTTGATGCAGCCACCTAAAAGTTCATTGAAGAGGAGTCAATCAGGAACACCTACAGCCAGAACACAACTAGGGAGTTTAGCACTTGAGTGATTCATAGCTATCAGCTTACTAATACTTCCTACTTCTTTGATACAAATGGTCCACATCTGAACTTTCCTCTGATGAAATAATTAAAGATATATATATATATATATATATATATGTACATACATACATACATACATATGGGTATTGAATGAAGAGTAAGAAAATGTTAGAAAAAAAGTACCACTCAAAATTGGGTTCTTGTATTCATTTCTTCTCTACAGTAATGTGTGACAAACAACAGAATTTATTCTTATTTCCAGAGGTGGAAATCCAAAGCCAAGTTGTTATTAGAGGCATGCTCATTCTGAGAACTGGGTCCATCTTTATTTATCTCTTTCCAAAACTGTTGGTGGCCATTTTTGGTGTTCTTGGCTTCAGTTGTATTGTCTCTGCCTCCGTCAGCTCATAAATTCTCCCTGTGTACCTGTCTTCATATGGCATCAATCTTATTGACTTAGGACCCACTCTGGTGGCCTCATCTCATTCTGAAATCACCTGAAAATGCCTATTAAGTTGTATTTGCAATCATTGTGTCTTAGGATTTTATCATATCTTTCAACAGAGCACCATTTAACCTACAACAAGTATGTTAAGATAAAGATATGGAACACTTCTAAAAGAGAATCTGTGAAAAATGTATTTGTAGCTAGGAAAAAATGGGATAGAAGAACACTTTTGAGAAAGGTGCCAGAAAGAGTTATTTGGAAAGGCTCTGGAAAGTAACTTTTAGAGATACAGTAACATTCCATTCCTTAACCTAATACCTGGTAACATGGGCTTCTTCAGTTGCCAAACGTTGATTCAGCTACATCCTTATAAAAAATGTACTTTTATGAATGTGTAGTAGATTTCAGTGAAAAGTTAATTAGGATACGTCGCTGTAAAAATGTACTGATTGACATGGAAAGATAGTCATGATATGTTACTAAATGGAAAGCATCAGATTATAAAACCATATTGCAATATTATTCCATTTGGAAGGGAAATGTGTGATGAGAACATCCACAGAAGGAAATGTCTACAGGGACAAAAGAAAACTATTCACACTCAACTCAGGGGGGAAAGAAAATATGTGTTTCACTTCAATGATCTGTCTGTTCTGAGGTTTTGCTGAACCTATGCCATTGGTGTAATGCTTCAAATGTGATAAATAAGTAAAGGACTAAAGTAATCACAAACAATGAAGAGGAGATTCAACTACTACAGAAGTGAAATGTATGCTATCTAAAAGCTACAGCATGCCATTTTATCTATCCAGTTAGCCAAGGGCATAAAATGTAACAATGGAAAGTGGATTAATAGTAATTAAAGAACTCAAACAATCTAACATTGGAAATACCTTGAACATCCTCTGATTCTTCAGTCTCTACTTTGATCTGCCAAGATTTGCTTTATAGTAAGTCTAAGTTAACCTGATTGACTCCACACAACCATTTTTTCCTGCCCTGACTTTAGGTCTGCTGGACATTAGTTTCAGCTGCCGCCGCCAGTAGAACAGCCAGAGGCGCCAGGCCAGGAGGATGACATCATTCAAAGTCAAGAGATGTGTCAGAGATTAGTGCTGACCAACCCACTCTGGTAGCCTTCTGCTTTGCAGAAATTTACATGAGCAATTTCTTGTTTAAAAAGTGGAATTCATTTTTTACATGTTTTATTGAATGTTTACAAGATTGTCTTAGATTTAGATCATTTTCAAGCTGCATGTGTATGTGTGTGGATGTGGCGAAAGGAGTGTGAGATATACATGAGAAAGCCTCAAAAGCACTTAAAAAATCTTAATTGGCTTTATTTTCAATTCTAGAATGAGACTGCACCAAAGCACTTTTCTCTCTGGCAAAAAGCCAGGAGGATGTGATAGCTGACCTAATGAAACTACTTTCAGTGATAATTAAAACAGTATTTAAAGAGCACAGGGAAAAGCCAAGGTTCAGAAATACCAAAACAAAAGCAGGCAAAGCAGAATAGATGCCTCTACTTACTAACAGGAATTTGAAGAGTTGAAGTTGCTAAGCCAGAAACACAGCTTTCTAAAGGAACACCTTGTCTTTGACTCCCTAGATTCTTCGTCCAGCTTTTTTCCTGTGGATAACATCACTTTGCCTGTCTGAGGCCAGATATGTTGCTCACCTGCGCCTTCCTTCTCTACTATCTTCCCATCAAATACTATTCTCAGAAATAAAGACATGTGCTGGGTATTAGTGACTCCCATCTCTAATTATCAGATCTGAGGAATTATAGTTTGAAGCCAATCCAATCAAAAATGTCTGAGAAACTCCATCTCCAAAATAACCAGCAAAAAGCCAGGCTGGAGATGTGCCTCAAGTGTTAGGGTGCCAGGCAAGTAAATGAAAAGCCCTGAGTTCAAACCCTGGTACCAAAAAAAAAAAAAAAAAGAGGGACATGTAATGACTTGGAACATAGCTTAGGGGTAATTGACTTGTCAAACATGAGCAAGGCCCTGGGTTTGATGCAAGAGAACAAAGAAACATCACATGTCTGTATATATACTGTTCAATTAGGCATAGTACACAAAGAATATATTTGTTAGTGGTTTTAAATATTATCTCTAATCAGAAAAGAAACATGTACAACCATACAAAGTATAGAAAGCAAAAATTCTCACATGACTTTATCCCTGATTCTGTTTGTATATTGCTTTAGATATTTTCTTAAATACAAAATGCCTCAAATAACCTTGTACAGTATTTATTAACATGGTATTAGGGGCTGGGAAGGTGGCTTAATGGTAGAGTGCTTGCCTTGCATGCATTAGGCCCTGGGTTCGATTCCTCAGCACCACACAAGCAGAAAAAGCCAGAAGTGGTGTTATGGCTCAAGTGGTAGAGCGCTAGCCTTAAGCTAAAGAGCTGAGGGACAGCGCCCAGGCTCAGAGTTCAAGCCCCATGACTGGCAAAATAAACAAAAACAAAAACACGATATTAGCATAGATGGATGCTTATTTTGCAAAACTGATGTTAGACTGTAATATCACAATGGATCAAAATACCCACTTCGGTTTCAGAATATTCTAAATTAGTATGTTGCATATTAGAATCTCTCTCTCTTTCTCTCCCCCCCCGCCCCTGTGTGTGTGTGTGTGTGTGTGTGTGTGTGTGTGTGTGTGTGTGTGTGTGTAAGAAACCAGGAAGAGCAGTCTATGTCTTGAGAGGTTTCTAAGTTCCTTTATTTTCTCCAGGTGGAGCCTGTGAGGACAAAACAGTGATTACTCTGAGGCTATCATTTCCAGAAAGAAAGGTGATGGACAGATCCTGGGTTTTAAAAAGAAAAGATCTTAGAGCATATGCCAGGGAGGCAAAGAGAGGCTGTGTGAAAGATCCAGGGATAGCACTGAACTTCCCTGGCCTCAGACAGGCACACCACGCAGCAAGGCCAGACCCTCCTCTTTCCTGACTTACAGTGGTGAGGCTCTGATGAAAGTCTCCGCAGTGTGCTAGTGATTTCTGCTACTGGTTGTTCTTATAATTACTGGATCTTCATCTTAATTGGTTTCTGACTTATCTTTTGAGATTTGTTCTTATGGATGCTTTTCTAATTGTGTTTATAATCCTCTTAGTGGTTTTAAATTTCTTTAGTTTTATTTATCAAAGAGGATTTTTACTTCTCCATCAATTCTGTAGAATAACTTTGCTGGGTACAGTAGTCTAGATGGGTAATTATTATCTTTTAAAGCTTGAAATATAACTTTCCAAGACTTGAGAATTCTGTTGTTATTCTTATGGATTTGTCATCATATGTTATTTGTTCTCTCTCTCTCTCTTTTGTTTTTGGTGATGTTAAAAATTGAACTAAAAGTCTATATTTGCTAGGTATATTCTATTACTTGAGCTATGACTTCTGCCCCTTTGTACATTAGTTATTTTCAAGGTAGTGGTCCATTTTATGGCTAGGCCAGCTTGTGCTGAAATCCACCTCCTTGTGCTTCCCCAAGATGATAAGTGCCCGTGACTACAGCCAGCCATTGTGCTTCCCTTGAAACTTGGATGATATGTGTATAACACCACACCCAACCACTGATTGAGAAATGGAATTGTGCAAACTTTGTATGCCTGTGCTGGCGAACAATTCTGTTCCTCCAATCTCTACCTCCCAAGTAGATAGGATTACAGACTTAAGCCATCATGTCTGGCTGACTTGTTCTCTCTTGCACCTTTCAATATTCTTGCCTTCTTCTGTATATTTATGTTTTTAACTATGATATCTTTTTCAGTGGTGGTTTTCTGGTCTTGTCTGATAGAATCCTAGCAGGTTTTAGTACCTTAGTGGATGCTTCTTTTCCAAGATTTGGGAAATTTTTTCCTGTTATTTTATTGAATAATTTTTCTATTTCTTTAGCTTGTACCTCTGTCGTTCATTCATTTGATCTTTTAATACTTTTGTCTTTTATACTTCTTTAATTTTTGTTTCCCTTTTCTTCATCTGACTATTTAATACACCTACTTTGCCTTTTAGTCTTGATAGCCTATATTCAATATTTGGTTCAGTCTACTAGAGAGACTTTCTACTCAGTTGTTTTTGTTTTGCCTTTCACTTATTAAGATTTTTTTTTTTTACTTCCAGAATTTCAGGTCGGTTCTTTCTTAGGATTTCTGCATCATTATTGAATTCCTCTTTCATAGCCTGCATTCTGTTTCTTATTTCATTCAGCTGGTTATTTGTATTATCTATGAGCTCTTTCAGCTGTTTATTTGTATCCTCACATTGATTTGTGCATGTTTTCCACTCATGACCACATTCATTTCATTGATCATTCTTATAATCATGCATCCGAGTTCTCTGAGTTTTCTTTTTCCTTATTCTTAGTGTCTCTTAGTCTGGGGTTGTTGACCTTTGGAGGCATCACATTGCTTTTTTTTCTTTCTTTCTTTTTCATAAGTGCTGTTTCTTCATTGAGATTTACACAGATTTACCTATAGTCTTTCGGTTAGAGTGTACTCATTATTCAAACAAAGCTGTGTAGTAAGAGGGTTAAGCACAATCTCTCACTACTGGACTGATTCCATAGGAAACTCCCATTTGCTCAGGGCACCAGGCCTAGTCCCCAGCATCACTCAGACAGGGGAAAACAGGACTTTCTTGAATTTCTCAATTGTGGCTTGCAGCTATTTGTGGGTTGAGGATGGGGCTGGTCTAGGGTCAGTTGTCCATTTCTGTGTTCCTTCCACCAAAGTGCCTCCCTTTCATTATGTACGTGGAAGCCACTGCGAGTGTCCTGGTACTTCGTAGTCTAGTTACCGATTAGGTTGCCACTTTTTGCCCGGGCTCTGTTGTTTGTGTTCTCTGGAGCAGCACAGGTATAGCCCTCAGGGTATTTCCCCAATGTGCCTGATATGGGGGAGACAGAGCACACTGAGTACTGCCCTGGTAGTGGGGAGGTGAAGGAGGCAGGTACTTTGCTTACAAGTTTTAGTTCTTTCAGAGTCTGCATGGGTGGAAAGGAAGAGGCTGGGGACATCATGTGAATTTCAGGTCCTATGCTCAGAGCTCTCAGCCTTTCCTGGCAGCACATGTCCACGGCTAGAAGCTAGCTCCTGGATGCTGAACACTGTCAGGCACAGGCTTTGTTCTACATCTGTAGCACTTGGACTTGCTCTAGCAAGGGAAGGTGCGGCCACTAAACACCATTTTCATTACCTGAGCTCCCACACTACTTCAATTTCTCAGCTTACACACATAAAAGCCCCTTCCTCTTCCCAACCATTCCTCTTCCCATCTATTTTGACCATCCCATTTTCAGACACTGTGTCCCAAGACACCCTAAATTGCAATTAGTCCTTGTTTTTCAAGCCACCAGGATACTTTAGTCTCAAATCCTGACTGCCTTCTGAGCCCTGTTATCAGCTACCAGCTCAGGGACCACAGTATTCTTCCAGCTGGGAGCTCAGTTCTTTGTGGTTGAAATGATCCTTAAACAGTGAAAACACTCTCCCCAGGCCAGAAGGGACCAGCAGGCAGCACAACTCGCACTTCCCAAGCTCCTGTTCACTTACTAGGCTGCCATGCCAAACTATTTTCCTTTCCACGAGAGCCTTTCACCATCTTGCTCCAAGACCTCCTGGCCAGGTGTCTCAAGACCAACCCTGAGCTGTGGTTGCTCTTTGGTTTTAGGGGTCCAGGCTAACTCAGTCTTGATCACCAGGCCTTTTTAAAGATGGCTCCTCACTGTAGCTTTCCAAGGTAGAAATGAATGGTTGTCTTTTCCTATCCTGTCTTATCATGCAGTAGAAGTCACTATTAAGCCAATACCCCACATTATTTTTTTAATAAATTTATTTATTTATTGTACTTTTTATTGTAAAAATGCTGTACAGAGGGGTTGCAGTTACATGAGCAAGGTAATGAGTACATTTCCCATTGAGCACTGTTGCCTCCTCCTTTATTTTCCCCCTTCCCTCCCCCTTCCCTCCCACCTCCATAACTAACCCGCCCCGCCCAGCCAAAATTGTAAAGTTCATTTTCAACGTAGTGTTTTGTACATCTCATTGTTACAATGGGCCAACCTGTATCCTTATTTAAGCATTTTGTGTTTTCCCTTCCCTTCCCTGAATTAGAGAAGTGTATATACAAGATACAGGGCACCAACAGAGGAGCATACAAAGAAACAAAAAAAAACACATGGTACATTATAAATATGTTAGAAACAATAGCAAGAAAGAAAAAAGATATTTGTGTCCCTATCTTGGGGTTCATTTTGCTTATCATCTTATATGGTCATATGTACATAGCTTTTGGCCTTTTCTGCTTGTCCTACACATGTCTAGTTATTGCAAATAAGGGAAACCATGGGACCTATGTTTCTTTGGGCTTGGCTTACTTCACTTAATAAAATTTTTTCCAAGTCTTTCCATTTCCTGATGGAGGCATAGAATGTGATTATATATATATATATATATATATATATATATCCCCCACATTTTCTTGATCCATTCGTCTACTGAGGAGATCTGGGTTGGTTCCGTAGCTATGGTAAATAATACTGTGATAAACATAGTTGTGCTGGTAGCTTTAGTGTGGTCTTGTTTGTAAACATTTGGGTAAATGCCCAAAAGTGGGATTGCTGGGTCATAGGGGAGCTCTATGTGGAGTCTTTTGAGGAACCTCCATACTGCTTTCCAAAGTGGTTGAACAAGTTTACACTCCCACCAACAATGCAGTAGGGTTTCCTTTGAGTCAAGGCAGACACTCTGAATACATTATAGGAAGGAATAGGAGAAATCCACATTATGTTTTAAGGTTCATTCCACAGCTAGATTTTCCAGTCTGCCTCAGAGACCGCCTGGCTCACCTTGTGCTGGAGGCTTTCACATCCCAACCTGCCCAGGGAAGTGGAACAGGAGCTGCTGTTTCCTAATATACTCTGTTCACTTTCTAGCTCACCAGACTCCTCATCTGTTCTCTATTTATTTTATGGCTCTTGGTGCTCTCCTTCTCATTTGCTCTTCAGAATACAGTCTGCTGTTTGCTACTTAGATTCCTCACATTAACTAGTCTGGTAAAGAGAGCTTCTACTCTGCCATGTGACTCCTCCAGGCTGATGGTTATATTAATTGTTTTTTTTTAAGTCTATCAAGATTATTTGATGCAGGAGAATCAATTTTTTTATAAATGGTATTATGACAACTATGTATCCATGTACGAAGAATCAATTTGGACTCTTCATATCAAAATGAATCAAAGACCTCAATATAAAAACTAAACTATAAAATTCTTAGAAGAAAACCTAAGAATAAATTATGTGAGTTTAGGTATGACTATTTTTTAATTGTATTTTTTAAAAATATAAGCAAGCAAAGGAAAAAGTAGGTTGATTGGACTTCATTGAGATAAATGCTCTGTATTCATCAAAAGATATTACCAAAAAAATGAAAAGCCAACCAACAGAATGGAAGAAAAGATCTGCATATCATATATCTGATGAAGGTCTCATATCCAAAATAAGAGAAAGAAACCTTCAAGAATAATAAGAAAACAAATAATCTACCTTTTAAATTCATTTCCTTAAAGAAGATAAACAAGGGCTGGGAAGTTGGCTCAGTGGTAGAGTGCCTGCTTTGCATGCATGAGGCCCTGGGTTGGATTCCTCGGCACCACAGAAGCAGAAAAAAGCTGGAAGTGGCGCTGTGGCTCAAGTGGTAGGGCACTAACCTTGATCTGAAGAGCTGAGGGACAGCGCCCAGGCCTAGAGTTCAGCCCCCACATAAACACATGAAAAGATGCTTACTATTATTAACTACAGGAAAATTAAATCAAAACTTGAATAGGATACCATATACACACACCAACCTAGCAATGATGATAATAATAATAATAACAAGGCTAGGAAGGTGGCTCAGTGGTAGAGCGCTTGCCTTGCATGCATGAGGCCCTGGGTTCTCAGCACCACATAAGCAAAAAGAAAACAGCCGGAAGTGGTGCTGTGGCTCAAGTGGTAGAGTGCTAGCCTTGAGCTGAAGAGCTGAGGGACAGCACCCAGGCCCAGAGTTCAGGCCCCACGACCGGACCCAAAAAAAAATAATAATAACAGAGAATAATTGTGGATGAGGATGTGAAAATTTGGAACCATCATAATATATTACTGTTGAGAATATAAATGGCACAGCCAATGTGGAAAATAGTTTGGCAGTACTTCAAGAAGTTATAGTATATGACCCAGAAAATGCATTCTTGCATAAATGCATGAGAACTGAAAATATATGTTCATTCATAAAACAAAATGTGGTATAGCCAGATAATGCAATATTGTCCAATGATAAAAAGAACAAAAGTGCTGTTCATAGTACACTGTGATGAACCTTTATATGTGTGTGAAACAAGGCAAAATTTGACTTCTTATATGAGTCCTTATTAAATGATCTTCCTTGTATCTCTTAAAAGACACACTGATCCCATTCATGAAGCCTGTTTCCATCCTCAGAATCTAGTCAGCTAGTTTGTGGGACTTTGTAGAAAAGAGTAACAAGTCAACACTTGGAGTAATCAGCCAGACCACCCTCAGCAAAAATATTTAAAAATAAGCTGCCGTAATCTTATTCATTCAGTATCAACTCTGTCTTTAGATCAACACTGAATGATTTTCTTTGAGCAGATGAATTCCAAGGCAAGATTTTCTTGTGCCAAAAGGCTTTGTTGGAGGTGCACACCTTATTTCTGGATCTGGGCAGGTTGGTGGTTCTCCCATGTTTTTGTCCTCCATGGCCCAATTTCTCTCTGGGTCCAAATACACAACTGTCACTGTATCAATGACTACGTCAGGTGTACCAGCCCTGTAACTATATCATCCATTCATTCTTACAATAATGATATGAGGTAGATCCTATCATTAGCTCCATTTTATACTTAAAAATGAAAAGGCTAGCCAGGCACTTGTGGCTCATACCTAAAATCCTAGCTTCATAGGAGGCTGAGATCTAAAGATCATGGTTTATAGCCCTGGGCAGACAAATCCATGAGACTTTTCTCCAAATAACTAGCAAAAAGCACGGAGGTATGACTCAGTGTGCCAGTGGAGTGCACAAATGAACAAGAACACAAGGCTCTGAGTTCAAGTCCTGGCATTGGCATTTAAAAAATAAAATAGTTAAATGGGATGTAATGTCAGAATTCAAATTTAGGTTTATGCAACTGGAAACTTATGGCTTTCCCATCTTATTGAGAAAAATGAAGCAGGAGAATAGAAAAAGATACAGGATTGAACTTGACCTTCCAACTCCTAATTTTGTTTGGGGAACCAAAGTTTTACTACTTCCATGAATATGGTTTTGAATAAAAGTTGTCCATCAGAATCACTTGAGAGATATTACCATTATACTCTTACGCTATATATTCACCTCCTGGAAGATCTGAATAAAGTAGGTTAAGCTTTCCTTTAATGCTCAGAAAATAAAAACAGAATTAAATAAGTTCAAAATTATTGCATTGTATAAAAAAGATAGAATTTAGTTAATTTAGACTAAGTTAAAGGGTGAACTAATTCAGCATTGATAATCACTAGGACTAAGTTATGTCCAGATATGAAGGATGCGAGGAAATCTGAGTGGTATGGAATATTTTTTTCTTGTTTGTAATTCTTTGAATCAGAAAAGGTTGCCTGGGTTTCCAGCAGAATCTATGTTCAAATGGCTTTCCTATCCTCAGTTCAATCCAGTCGCTCTTTTGAATGCCTGCTATTGAAAATGTCACATTATTTTAAAGTGCCATCAAGAAGAAGAGTTTAATAGGTCCCATGGTTT